>NC_048301.1:76761376-76903489 GCF_013100865.1 Trachemys scripta elegans | reverse complement strand
ATATATATATATATATATATATATATATATATATATATATATATATACACACACACACACACACACACACACACCCCTTTATACAATATTAATTTACTAGCAATTTGGTAAACATTAACATTTGCGTTGCAGCATTAGCACCCTATGTAATCTATACCCATTAAAAGTGGTATAATGAAACTCACTTACATAGCCAGTAGGAGGAAGTGGTGCACATTGTGACCCTATGTCCCATATTCTTCAGAGATATATGCTTATGATATGAATATGACATAACTAAAATACGTTTTGTGCAAGATGGGGCATGCAAGGTATTATTGAAAAGGTTATGATTTACTGAATGTGATTATCCAATTTGTATGCATGCATCATTTCTGTATCTGAAGTTAGAAATATTGACTATAATAATTACAACTGTTTTCACCTGGGGAATGCCCAGACAGTATGCAATCAGCCTGGAATGGGCCATTAGGAAGAACAACAGGACTTTGAAGATACCAATCTCCCTCCTTCCTTAGAGGTTTCCTAGGATGCTGCTTGGACACTGCAGGATCAGGTGATTGTGTTACCTGGTACTAGACCCCATCTTGGATGTCTAGTGTTTTTCCATTAAGAAGGGGTGGTGGGCAAACTAGGAAACAAAGGATTCCCGCCATATGCAAATCCTATTTAAGGCTGAGAAGTGAGTTAGGCCTTGTCTACGCTGCCACTTTACAGTGCTGCAACTTTCTCGCTCAGAGATGTGAAAAAACACCGCCCTGAGTGACGCACATTTCAGTGCTGTAAAGTGGCAGCGTAGACAGTGCACCAGTGCTGGGAACCTACTGGTAGCTACTCCTCATTTTTTACAGCGCTTTAACGTTGGTAGTGAAGACATACCCTTAATCTTGGCTCTTCTCCACTGCCTCCCTGCCCAAGAAAGAAGACTGATTAAAACACCTGAAGAAACAAAGGAACTAAGCTGGGGGGAAAGGGGTAGGGGCTGCACCCAGGAGAGAAAGGTCAGCCTGTGAAGTGTATACCTGGAGATTTAAGCTGCAAGCAGTGCAGTTTACCTTCAAGAAACTCTGCAACCTGCATAAAACATTTATGGTGAGAAATTACTATTGTGGCCAATTTCTTTAAATGTATTAAACCTAGTTTGTGTGTTTTTTTATTTGCTCAGTAATTTGCTTTAATCTGTTTGCTGTCCCTTTTAATCATTTAAAATCTACCTTTTGTAGTTAATAAGTTTTTTTGTTTATTCTAAAACCCAGTTTGTGCAATTAATAACTGGTGGGTGTGGGTGGTGGTGGGGGGGGGGGGGGGGAAGAACTGTGTGCATCTTCCTCCACATTGAGAGAGGGAGTGAATTTCATGAGCTTATGCTGTATTTCTCTATACAGCTCAAGCCAATGTAATTGTGGGTTTACATCCAGAGGGTGTGTGCACCTGAGTGCTGAGAAATTCTGAGTTGAGCTTTCCCACACAGAGCTGATTGTAGACTCTGATTCTATAGCTGGGTGTGTCCCTGTCTGTGCGCCACAGGATGGGGTGAGGGAGCCCAGGCTGGTGGAACAGGAGGGCTTAGTGGGACCCCAATACAACAGGTGGCACCCCGAAAGGGGTTTCAACCTGTCCCATGCATATACCTATTAGGAGGAGAGAGACCCACATCCCACCAATTTCTTACTATCCTACTGAAATTCCCCTCTGTGTTGCTGCAGGATACATTAATTTTCACTCTTTATCCACCCTTCCACTCACCAACTCCCCCTCCCACCCCTGCAGTGGGACTGCACCTTTGCAAGTATCCATTGCAAGGCACACGGTATAAGCCTAGGGAGAAAGAATATTATCCTTTATGTTTACAAAAAGTGCCAAGACACCTTTAATGCCCTGTAGAGCAGACAGAACTTCATTTTGCACTTCTCCTCAGAAATACCCACACTCTGGGTAGAATTTGGATTATCTTCCTCAGGAGAATGAAGAGCTGAATCCTACCCGTCTAGATTTGAACCTGTGGTTATACGGAATCTAGGGGTGAGATCCTCATGCTGCTCTGGCCTCCTTTATGTCAGATTAAAAGGCCACAGTGGTGAAAAGGGGCTCTAAAAGACCAGGAATCAAGGTGAAGGAGGATTCCAACTCACCAACTTCTGAGGACTCCCCCTCCCCCTCCCCACGCCCAGATGTAAAGGAGACCTAGCAGGGACAGAGCTTAAGGTAGAGTCACAAATACAGCACTGCAGAGATTCTGGAACCATGGACTGCTAGACACAGGGAAATTACTGACATCAAAGGAATCTTGAGGTAAGTGCTATAACTTAGCCAGGTCCCCAGATCTGTGTAAGTTCTGCTGGGGGCCCTGGAGCAGCCCAGCATCTGGCGGACACACAGATGGATTAAAGAGCTACATGAGTGCTGCCTCCTGCCCCTCAACTTCCTTCTGAGCTATGCTTCTTGGAGTCACAGTACAGAATCTCACCCTGAGGATTCCAGCTGATGCTTTGATTGCTAAACCTTTGCCTGCTGCTGATGTTTTTTTGCTCAAACCAGCCAAAGGCATGTGGAACATTTAATGCCACTGGTAAATGGTTTAGGGGTTTAAAAAAGCTACATAACCTAGTGTGCAATAAATTCAGCAAAATTACTCAAAGCTGTCTGGTCTGAACCCTCAGACTAGAACAGTGAGATGGTGCCTCAGAGTTGGGCTTCCAGCTTTACTGCCTTTTAAAACCGATGGCCATACTACATCAGGCAAGGAGTGGGCTCATGGAGAAACAAGTTGCAAAGAGCCCTACACTCCTAAAACCTTCAGAGATGTTTTCTGCTGCCCTACTACATTCCCTTGAACATGGGAGCTACCAGGTGGACAGTGCTGTGTGATGAGGCTGATATTGTGTCAGTCTTCACATTCAGTTCACAGTTTTCTTGTGAAAATTTTCTTATACCCTGAATACAGGCCACTTTGAATCAGTTTCCACTAACTGTTATCCTAATTTCAGATACAGAATCCCACTGAGGCTAAACTTGTGCCAACCAGAAACCACAGCCAAAAGTGTGGACTCCATCAAAATCATTGAATGTGTTTGTCCCCAGGCAACTAGCAGTCAAAGTACAATTACTGCTCACTGCTTTCCTTGGATACAGAGTAGGAGAGATTTCCTAGCAGTTCATTTCTATGTCACTCTTAAAAAAAAAAAATACAAAGAGGAGTGTTTTTTGTTTTGTTTTAGTATTTAACAGTTTTAATCTGCACAGTTTATTTAGTTAGTTTTTGATGTAGATAAGATCAGGAATGTGAATGAAAGTAGAGTGAAAACAGAAATCAAAAAGATGGGGAAAGTAGAAAAAAAAAAGGTTGAAAGGTTGATGCCAAAGGAGGAGAGAGAATTAAAAAGTTATGACCCTCCAAACATTATACTTGACTGAGTTTGTAACCAGCAAGCAACATTGTCAAGTCTAAACATGTTTGTTTCTACTTACACAGTTAGCTTGTTAGTATGTAAATACACAGTTCACCCGCAGTTAGTAACCGTAGTGGGTAAAATGCTGTTAGCATAGCAATGTATAGAATGGTTTGGTAAAGTGCTTTAACCCTCCCCCTCAATATAAACAACAAAGTAGACAGAAACCTAGAACAATTCCTTTTACTATTTCTTCTTCCAGTGCAGCAGGACATTTCAAAGTACCCCACACAACATGTTGGATTGGGGTCAGAGTACATGTCCTCCAATCACTTTATTGAGGCACTATGAGAAGTCTGCTCTGTTTTCTCCAGAGCATATTCAAACAAATTGATGTAGTAAGGTAGCTGAAATTCAAGGCTGAAATTCTCAGACAGGTGGGGGCCTCAACATTGGGACCCAGGACACCAAAATATATCTAAAAATGTTTTTTAAAAATTGACATTTTCCAACCTCAGAAAGATTTAAGTAAATCCTTATTTTATCAAAGCCACCTTGTGCACCCATCCCTACTGAATATATGACAGTTTAGGCCCTTTGTGGCTTTAAAAATCTTGACTCACCCTGAGCCTCTAAATGGATAGTGCTACTAAGGATCCTAGTCTACATTAAAAACATGAACAAGGTTGAATTTTACCTGCATGGCTACACATAGAATGTTTCACATAGCTCCACTGAAAACTAGCCACTTCCACATTCACCTCCCACCCAGAACTTCCATTAAGTAGTTAGTGCCTCTCCTGTGTGACTTTAGTTAGGGAAGGGTGGTTTAAAACTCAGCTGCCTGCTCTAGTCCTGAGCCCTAGTCACACATTACAGTGGCACACTTGTGTCCTTCGATTTCTTTGTTGTTCTCATTTCTCTTTATGCTTCTATCAAGCTGTTAAGACTTTTTTCCAGTTTACCACGAAATATTACTCTGCTTACTCTTTTCAGGTGTAATTTCGAGAACTAGAGACATGAACTAAAATCAGCCATTGAAATGTACTGTGTAGTGGTGTACTGTCTGTGCACATATGGGTGGATAGATAGATAACTACAATTAAATCCTTTGACACATCCAATCCCTGGTTGGGACCTTTATATGCTACTGTAATAACAACAACAACACTGGTCTACAATTTGAGAAGTCGTCTGCTTCAGAGATAAAATGTGCTATTATGTATTTTGATGTGCTGAATTCAAATAAGACAATTAACACAACTGATTGGCTACTGTTTAAGATATTTAAGTTTTTACATTTTAATGTCTATGTATATTGTATGGATAGAGTTTTAATCATAAATTGAAAAGACCTAGGTCTTTTCATGTGTTTATGGTTGCTTTACATGATAATATTTCACCTGTCCTGTTTATGTAACTTTAAAAATCAGCAAAAGGGTTATATAAATAATAGTTTGCCTTTTGTTTCATAATAATTTTTATGTACATAGTTTAGTCCTATTCAGGGTCTACTCGGCGTTTCTTGGCTTGTCTCTTGTATTCATTAAATGGAGCATCTCTTGTCACTGTCCAGCAATAGTCTGCAAGCATTGATGGGCTCCATTTGCCCTGATAGTGTTTCTCCATTGTTGCAATGTCCTGGTGAAATCGCTTGCCGTGCTCGTTGCTCACTGCTCTGCAGTTTGGTGGCGGGGAGGGGGAAGTATCTTTAGTGACATGTTGCAACCAAGGCTTTTGGATGCCTTGAGGAGGTTTTCCCACCAACAACCTGTAATTGTCTGCCTTGTTGTTTTCAAGAAAATGTATTGCCATGCAGTGCATGGTCAAATGCATCATCTTGAAGAAGTTCACGAATCTGAGGACCAACAAAGACACCTTCCTTTATCTTAGCTTCACTTAACCTTCGAAATTTTCCACGGAGGTACTTGAAAGCTGCTTGTGTTTTGTCAATGGCCTTGACAAAGTTCTTCATCAGACCCAGCTTGATGTGTAAGGGTGGTAACAAAATCTTCCTTGATTCAACAAGTGGTGGATGCTGAACACTTTTCCTTCCAGGCTCCAATGACTGTCGGAGTGGCCAATCTTTCTTGATGTAATGGGAATCTCTTGCATGACTATCCCATTTGCAGAGAAAACAGCAGTACTTTGTAGCCAGTCTGCAGACCAAGCAAGAGAGCAACAACCTTCAAATTGCCACAAAGCTGCCACTGATGTTGGTCTTAGTTTATGCACCTCAAAAGTTGTTTCATGTTGTCGTAGGTTTCCTTCATATGGACTGCATGACCAACTGGAATTGATGGCAAAACTTTGCCATTATGCAGTAAAACAGCTTTAAGATTCGTCTTCGATGAATCAATGAACAGTCTCCACTCATCTGGATCGTGAACAATGTTGAGGGCTGCCATCACACCATCGATGTTGTTGCAGGCTACAAGATCACCTTCCATGAAGAAAAATGGGACAAGATCCTTTTGACAGTCACGGAACATGGAAACCCTAACATCACCTGCCAGGAGATTCCACTGCTGTAGTCTGGAGCCCAACAGCTCTGCCTTACTCTTGGGTAGTTCCAAATCCCTGACAAGGTCATTCAGTTCACCTTGTGTTAGGAGGTGTGGTTCCGAGGAGGAGGATGGGAGAAAATGTGGGTCCTGTGACATTGATGGTTCAGGGCCAGAAGTTTCATCCTCTTCCTCGTCTGACTCAAGTGAGAATGATTCTGGTGCATCAGGAACTGGCACTCCTTCTCTGTGGGCTACTGGGTGTGTAGCTGATGGAATGTTTGGATAATGCACAGTCCACTTTTTCTTCTTTGACACACCTTTACCAACTGGAGGCACCATGCAGAAGTAACAATTGCTGGTATGAGCTGTTGGCTCTCCAAATCATTGTCACTGCAAAATGCATAGATTTCCTTTTCCTGTTCAACCACTGGTGAAGATTTGTTGCACAAGTGTTGCAGCATATGTGTGGGGCCCACCTCTTGTCCTGATCTCCAATTTTGCAGCCAAAATAAAGGTGATAGGCTTTCTTAACCATCGTGGTTATACTACGCTTTTGGGATGCAAAAGTCACTTCACCACAAACGTAGCAGAAGTTATCTGCACTGTTCACACAAATACGAGGCATCTCTGCTTACTTTGATTTTTGCAAAGGGACACATTTCTGTTTAGCCAAACACTGACAAATGAGAGCACGACATGATTTCTAGAGCTGATATAGGGCAATTTGTTCAGCAGCGTGATGTAAACTTCATTACGATTGCATTATCCATGACTTCTAGGAATAACATGATGCAATTCATATCATGTATGTCGCAATACTAGCTTCAGATTGCATCATTCATTGTTTTGCCTAAAAAGCAAGTACTGTCCAAACCCAGTCATAGATTTATTCATAGATCCAGTCAAAGATGTATTTTAGTCATTTCTGGTTTAAATGAAGATCCCTTCCCTTGATAACTCACTTATCCTCCGCCATTCCCAAATCAAGGGTCGTATATACTGACCCAATAGCATATCTTGAAAACTAGAGCCAATCAACAATTTTAAGCATCATTTTCATTCTCAATGACCCAGAATTAGTAAAGTTTGACTACATTTATTTCAGAAGCATTTTGGCTGTAGAGCAGTGTAATTGAAACTCCCTTTGAAGTCAATGGAAAATGTGTCCATATTTGAAGCAAAATTGAGCTTACTGTCTTTCAGAATATTTCATATGGAGGATAATTTTCAGAAGCACCCTAAGGAGTTAGGTTTCAGAGTAGCAGCCGTGTTAGTCTGTATCCACAAAAAGAACAGGAGTACTTGTGGCACTTTAGAGACTAACAAATTTATTAGAGCATAAGCTTTCGTGGACTACAGCCCACTTCTTCGGATGCATCCGAAGCTTATACTCTAATAAATTTGTTAGTCTCTAAGGTGCCACAAGTACTCCTGTTCTTTTTTCTAAGGAGTTAGGAGCACAAATCCCATTGAAAGTCAGTAGAGTTTGTAAACCTAAATTCTTTAGGTGCTTTTGAAAATCTCCCCATATGTGCAATGTGGGCAACTTAAAGTTATCTGTACACTTAGAAGGGTTTGAGATGTAACAACTTATCCTAGTGAAAAGCTCTGCACAATCTTTGTACTTAGATTACCTCTTCAGGGCAGGGACCATCACTTTGTTACCTTCGTACAGCAACTTGCACAGCAGGGCAAAAGTAGTCTGATTTCTAGAAGTGCTGAAGACTTTTACTCCTATGAACTTCAATAAGATTTGTGGTTTCTGAGAACTTCAAAGATGTGAAGCAGGGCATCCAGTATTCCCTGTCTGACTACAAACTTTTATAGAGATACACCTGACTAGAAGCTTACAAAGAAAGTTAGGGCATCTTAGATCCCTAGGTTTAGTGATTCAGCAGAAGGCTGGTGCAATGGTACATAGGCACTAATTGACATTATTTGAAACACATTAGAAGAGTCAGGAAGCTTCTCATTCTCTTTTCATTCTCCTCTGTGTGTGATAATGTCATGTCCTAAAACTCTGCAAGTTGTCTTATCACCACCATCTAAAGACTAAGTGCTACAATCAATGTGAATGAGACACCCTGTATTTGTGGCAAAGGAGCTTTTTCCATATTTACCTTGCTGCTATTTTTCATCATGTAAGTACCGGTGCCCTTATGAAGCCATTCTTAGAATCGACAAGAATGCTAGTTTTTCAAGGTATAGACAGAAGTATGTTTTGCAATTTATTCAGCAAATAGAAACTCTCCAATCACTGCTTAGTGTAGATAATAGATTTTCATTTTTTTAATTTAAACTTTGCTTCAAAATACAATCAAATTAATGTCTCAGTACTGTAAAGAGAAATTTCTTTGCATTTAACTTTAATCATGTATCAAAGGGCTTCATTCTGCTGTCACCTACACTAGTATAAAACCAGTGTAACTCTATTGACTTCTGTGGAGTTACTCCTGGTTTGCATCACAGTGTAAGCGAAAAGAGAATCTGACTGTGATAAGTATTTAGAAAGTGATGAGTCACAAGACATACCCTGGCTTGCAATTCATCCCAGTAAGAGTTTGAGTCATCAGAACTCTTCTTCTAATAACAGGACAAAACTGAGAAAAATAAAAAAATAGTGTGAAATCTTGACCACATTGAAGTCAATGGTAAAACTCGCATTTATTTCAGTATGGCCAGGATTTCATCCCAAACTTCCAAATCAGGAAAAATTCCAAATAATGGGCAAGAATCTGTTTCCTTTGGAGTAAATCATCAGTAATTCAACTGATGTCAGTGGAGTTACAATGAAGTTAAATGAGAGGAATATCAAGTGTAGATCGATCTAATTAGAATGTGGAATAGTTTCCCAAGTCATCATTCCTATTACTTGGGTGATTTAGAAGTAGACTGGGCAAAGTGCTGGAGAATTTTTATTTCTATGGAGAAATCCTGTCCTAAGAGGGAGATAAATTGCCTTATAAGTACAGTGAGCCAGAAATTTTCCAACAAAAAATGTCCTTTTTGCGAAATTAGAGTTTTCCATGGGAAAACTAGAAGTGGAATTGACAATAGCTACCCAGGCAGGAAGCCAAAGAGCTGCAGCTGGGCAGGTTGAGCACCCCAGCTCTCTGCCTGCTCTGCAACCCAGCTGCTTTTTCAGCAGCTGGGCTGGGCAGGAGGAGGGAAGCCTAGGTACACAACCCACAGCAACCAATCCAGAAGACTCTTGTTAAATTTCATAATCTTTCTGCAGGGAGAAAGTAAAATTGAGAAAAGCCTTCCAGAAGGGCAGCCAGCAACTTGAAAAATACAGTTTTGACTGTCCTAAAATAGAATGTTTATGGAAATCCCTTTGGGGAGTTGTGGGAGAGGGCACATTTGTGACTTCCCCCCCCCCCTCAATTCAGGAAAGAAAAGAAATAATTAAAAATTGATTTCCCCCCCCACCCCCAGGAAGGGATTTCCATTTTCTGGCCAGCTGTACTTACAAATCTTCCCCATCTCTGCCTCCTATGATAAACATTTTATAAGAGATAGATGTTTGGCTATTAATAAAATATCTTAATCATAACAATGTTACCAAGTGCCACAGTAATATAAGACCCTGACAGGTTAAAATCCTTATTAAACAATACATTCCACTTTCAGTGAGTGTGAAAGACATTTTGCATGGTGCTCTCAGCAAGCATGGTTGGAATTTTACAGTTAAAGAAGAAAGAGGTTTTAGAAGTGCATCTTGAAGTCTTGTTGTTGCTGCTTTGTACTGTAAGTAGAGATATGTACACAGGTCATCTATTCATCACTAGGAACTGAAAAACATGTTTAAAATGACTTTACTCTTGTGTGGGATTCTATATCCACAAATAATACCACTTACAGCATAGTACATTATAGAGATCCGGACTCACCCCTGTGGCACCTCCTGCTGGTCGTCCAGGGAATTAGCTCACCAACCTCTGGAACACCCTCTGCAGGCCAATGATCCACCTTGTCCTCTTCTGTACTGGCACCCGTGTCACTCCCAGGACCCCAGTGCCCCTATTGCTGGGATGCTGCCCCTTGGCAGTACCCCACAGATCTGGGTCTCCCCTCCCTGGGGAACCCCCACACACTATCCCCACCTTGCCTCACCACTAAGCCACTGCCAGTCACCAACTAGCCCCCACTCCCTGGGGCAGACTGCAGTATAGGCCACTCATCACTGGCAAGGGGGGTTTGGACCTGCTGCCTTGGACTAGCCCTGGGCTGCCCTCTGCAACCCCCAGTATCCCTTGGCCTAATACCAGGCTGGAGCCTGGGGCTTTCCAGGCTGGAGCTCCCCGGGCTTTCCCCAGCCCTGCTCCACACAGGTACTCTTTGTCTAGCTCCCTGCAGCCAGGCTCCTCTTTCTCTGAACACACAGAGAGACTTGGGGGCTGTTGGCTCCCAGCCTCTTTATACAGGCCATCTGGGCTCTGATTAGGGTGTGGACTAGCTGCAGCCACTTCCCCCAATCAACCAGGGTTTTACCTTGCCCAGCCCCAGCCCTCTGCAGGGCTTTTCCAACCCCTCAGGGAAGGAACTGGTGTCCACCCCACTACATACATGTTTGATGACAATTAAATACATAACTACCTGAATTACAATTGAAATCGGGTAGTTAGATGTCTAAATGCTAGCATTTGCACCTTCTGTTAATTCTTGGTACAAAGTTGCACCCACAATAATTAAAGCTTGTTTCTGAAAAATCAGGCCTTAATGGTGATGTGAAAAATTTTCTATTTGTTATGATCTGAGTTTGTAGTTATGTGTTTCTAACAGCTGTTATCAATAAGCAACACTGAAAATCAGGGCAAGGGGGGTGTATCCTTTACAATGCCTTAAGTAATTAGTGATGACATTAACCTGTGAAAGGGAAAGCAGAAACTCCTAGACACTGCGAAGAAAAAAAGGAAGATCTGACTTTCAGCTGATTTGTTTTACCATGAAGGAAACTGCAGAGGTATCTAAAGCAGGTATCCTGCAGCACTAGATCTAATCTGGAAATCACATCCTGTGAAATTTCCAGTACTTTCTGCTTATCTTGCTTCTGGCTGGGCTGTAAATACCTCTGCTATGGTGTTTCAGCTGCTCTTACCCTGATCAGAGCTCAGAAGTGCAGAGGAGCAGGAGAATAAGCAACAATGGGGAAATGTTTACTGGATACTTTAGAGCCCCTTTAAGTGTTTAGATATTGAAATGGGCAACGTTTCTAGTGGAAATAAGGTTGTTGTTTCTTTGGAACCATTTTAGTTTCCCCTAATCTACATCACAATACACATCTGGCAGTTTGGGAAAAATCAGATGTGAATAAAGGATACCAGGAAATGGTCTGTCACTCAGGCTCATCATCTGGATGTAATCATTGACTCAGCCCTTTCTGTAGCTGACTGGAAGACGACAATTTTGTTTCACAGAGAGACAAGGTGGATGAAGGAATATCTTTATTCAAGGCATCTTTATTAAATATATTTTATTAAAAATATTACCTCATCCACCTTGTCTCTCTAATATTCTGGGACCAACACGGCTACAACAGCACTGCATACAATTCTGCTTCACTGCAACTGGAATGAAATCAAAACTTTTAGAATGTTTTCATGAAAATGAAAATGTGTGTACATGTCACTCAATGGCCTGGCAGTTAAGGTATTGGTCTGGGTTATGGGAGACCCACATTCAAGTTCCTGTTCTATCTGATTAAGAGCTGTGCTTTCATCCTAGATGACTCCAAATCAGGGGCTTGCAGCTGTCTCTCCGACATCCCACACAGTACCCTAGGTATGCTGCTTTAATGTCTCCCTCTCCCTACCTTTCTTAAAATCTTCCCAACAAAAGTTTTGTGGAAAGCAATGCATTTTCATGAAACATTTCAGCTTCAATGAAACAGCATACGTTGGCAAAACTTCATTTGTCAAAAATGTTTCCACTGGCTCTAGCCCTCATCCCTGGATATCAGACTGTATCTACATCTTGCTGCTTGTTCCTCTATAGCATCTCAAAGATCTGGCTGGTTTTGTCTATATGGGCTTCTAACACTTTTATCTAGGCCCTTACCTCACCCCTTCATCACAGTAATCTCTTCCTCTCTGATCTAGATGCCTCCAGCCTTGCCACTAAGTCCATTCAAAATGTATTCCTTCAAGAATCAACTCCCTGGCTTTTTGTTTTGGCTACCTCATCCCCCCTCCCCCCACCTCTGGGTACCTCCACTGTCACCTGCTTTTACACTGCATCAAGTGCAAGCTCCTCATCCTCACATTTTAGCGACCCCCCCCACCATAAAGCCCTCCCTATCTTTCAAATCTAATTTCTTATCACAACGTCAGCACCTAATTTTACTCCCCCAATGATGCTGGCTTTGATCACACCTTTCCCATAAACACCCTCATGCTTTTTCCCAACTTACCCTTTATACTTGGGAAAAACTCCCTCTCAGAATTCACAAAGCCACCACCTTATCCTCTTTTAAATCCTTCTTTAAAACCCACCTCTGGCATGATGCCTATAGATCACTACCATCTGGCACTGCTTAGGCTGGTGCCGCTTGTGCCTATTGAGACCATGGTTATGAGTAATTTTTGAATACACCCCAGTCACTATTATAATTTCTTCTCCTCTTTCCTATCCACTTGTTTGTGTGTCGTGTTTTGCCTAAATCTTAGATTGTGAGTTCTCTGGTGCAGGGACCATTTTTTGTGTTATTTATCTGCATGGTAACCAGTACAATGTCACCCTTATCCCTAACTGGGATTTTTAGTTAGTACTGCAATAGAAACAATAATAATGGCTCTTCTAAATTAGTTGTGAATAAGAATCTAATGCTTAATTTATCAGAATGTATTTATAATCATTAACAGTATGGAGAAAGTGATTAAGGAAACATTATTTACTCATTCACATAACACAAGAACCTGGGGTCACCCAATGAAATTAATAGGAAGCAGGTTTAAAACAAACATAAGGAAGTACTTTGTCACACAATACACAGTCAACCAAAGGAGAATAGGTCCATCTGTGGCTATTAGCCAAGATGGTCAATGACGCAACCCCATGCCCTCAGTGTCCCTAAGCCTCTGACTGCCAGAAGATAGGACTGGACAACAGGGGTTGGATCACTCCATAATTGCCCTGTTTCGTTCACTCCATCTGAAGCATCTGGCACGGGCCACTGTGGATGAGAGGATACTGGGCTAGATGACCCAGTATGGCCTAAATCTTAGGGTAGGTGCCTTCACTGCCTAGGTGATCCTTTATAAGATCTGTCAATAAAAAGCAGATCATAACGCTTCTAGATGGGAGGCAATTAAATGTAATAATTAATTTTGCCTGATGCTAGCATTACCAAAAATGCAAACTCTGAAAGAAGGTGCTGAGACTTGAAGAAATTGCAGGAATCTTCAGCATGTTCTAGAGACTGCTTGCAAGGAAGGATTAAATAAATAGTTCCTGAGCTTAGTCAACATCATCACAAGGTTGAAAGGAAGAAACTGGAGTAGGGAGGAGAACCAGCCACTAAAAAAGTATCCAAAGGGCCAACTACCCCACTCTTGGGAATGATGTGGAGCTGCCCCATCCCAGGCCCTCAGAGTATGTTCACCATTCTATCCCATAGAATAGTACAGTATGTGCTCCCCTGCACATGCACCAATTCTGATATTCAGCTCTAGGATGGTGCTATGGCACCTTATCCTCTCAGCACCCTTTGGAGTGGCTAAAGGCTATGGTGATGCTTAGTGGCAGAGATAACAGGGACTAAAATGGTGCATTGTGGGTGCAGAAGGATGATGAAATCTTTCAAGTTTACACCCCCTTGTGTGTGGTGTGCAGTGGCTGGAGCTCAAAATGAGTTCTGATCCAATGGATGCAGCAAGATCCTACTTTGACTAGAAAAAGCAAATTGTAGTTTCCTTGTATTGTATTGTATCACTGCAGACATTAGAGATGGAGAAGAGCTATTTGATCATGCAGTCCATTTCCCTGAAAACACAGGATTGTTCCCTAGTGTATATTTTAAAGTGTTTTGTTCACCCGAACGCTTTTGTATTTCTTTTCTAGAAAAAAAGAGAAAGAGAAATTCAAAATAGATCAAAGATTCAAGTCAGTAAAATGCAGCTTGGTAATACAAAGTTGTGGATACATTTTTGTCTCTCCCTTTCAGCAGTGTTTGGCCAAACTCCCATTGATCTCCCAGTTATTATTAGATAAAACATTCATCCTCCTTTTCACCACTCCTACAGCCACAGGCATCACCGTAAATAAGCTGCAATTGAACATGACATTTAATGTCAAGCTCAGCACTGCTAATGCAATTGCAATTGTCTCTGGGACAACCTGTAGCCTGACCTCCTTTTTTGATGTATGTGTGCCACGCATTCCCCTTTCTATCTCCATTCTGCATTACTGTCTCAGACATTCTACATGGCTAATACTGAACATTATCTCCCCTTTTCTCCCCCAAACTAGTTTTTCTTCTATTTCCTCACCAGCTCCTTCTCCCTCTACAGTATTTGACAGAAATAGACCATGTTTGCAGAATCTCAGGTGAGATCATCATGCACCCGGGGTGTGCTTCATCAGTTCCACTGCTGAATCTGACAACTGGGGTGAAGTTTATTCCTGGCTTGCTGAGACTTTTAATTATTTATTTATTTATTTAAGAGGAGAATGAAGCAAGACTTCATCCTGCTCCCGTGAATGCTTCATATTATATTATACACTCAGTACTATTGCCAGATTGAAGTGCATTTATTGCACTTCAATCTGGCAATAGTACTGAATGTGTTTTAGTGCATACAAAGGAGATGGATTACACAAATGAAGAGCAAAAAGCAAAAGAATGAGTTCACTGCACAACAACAGCTCTATGACTCCTGTTTCACAGGCACACACAAGCAAACCTTACTGAACCAGTATCTTATGTCCGAGTGGATTTGTCTGTATGAAATTATGAACTCCATTTTGTAGTATGCGTTGAACACATGACTAAACTTGACTGAGGACAGCTTATTGCATTGCATTCCAGAGAGTTGCCTTACCTGGGAAAGGTGATTAAAATCTCCTCAACAGACTGTCACAGAAAAGCCATCAAGATTGCAATTGCAAGTCATTGACTTTGATTGTCTCTCAATTACTGGCCACCTCATGGAACCATTTTTTTTTTCTACATAAGAGCCAGAACATCTGAATGGAGCACACGTAGAGCTGGATTAACCCATCACTGGATCCTTGGCAAACATACATTTATTGGCCCGATCCTCTAATTTGAAGGAGGAGAGATGGAAGGAAAGAAGTGGAATGATGGGGAAAAATGCATTTCAGTTACGTTCCTCCTATACTTGCCGTTGCAGCAGATTCCCATCCCAGCCTGTTCTCTTACTGCTGTTGGAGAAGAAAGCAGTTTCTTTACCCAGTGTCCTCCTCTACCAGTGGCTCTGCTGGGAATGGCAAAGTGAGTCTCAGCTGGGTATGAAGACTACCTCTACCCTTTTATCTACTGGTGTGGATTTACATACAAACTGAAAGAACTTCACTCATCGAGTTTGTGGCATTGCAATCTGGCACATAAGATCATAGCACCACTTATATTTGGCCCAGCCACCCCTACATCACGAGGGAGGGGTGTGCTGAGCAAATGTAAGTGGCACTGAAACCCTATGCACCAGATTGCAATGCCACTCACACCAGTTAGTGGAATTGTTTCCCACATCAGTAAAAATAAATAAAATGAAAATGTAGGGTCCTCCCACAAATTGGGCCCTGGACATGTGCCTTGTGTGCCTATGCATTGAACCAGCCCTGGGAACATGGAAAAAGAGAGATACTACTTAAGAGCCTGGTGCTGCTCTGAGAAGAGGCCAACCATTGCCAAACATAAGGAGGACATGCAAAAGAGAGAGGGCAGGAGGGACACTGCTCAGTCTGAAATTCTTAGAAATCTCTGACTCATAGAACAGCGGAGGTCAGTCAGGAAGAGGGTGCATCTCAAGAATTCGTTGTTTTCAAAGATCTATAACTCTCAAGCACTTTAAAAATAAAGTAAGAGTGGTTAAGACATTCCTTTGTTAAACCTATGTTCCTTTCTTTCCTGACACATTGTCCCCATAAGAGGTTAAACTAGAAAGATTGGAGCTGTAGTGAAGCATGTGTAAGCAACTGGGGGGCTTGTGAGGACTCAGACATCGGTTTTCAGGGTCTAGGCTGGGAAGTGGCACCTGACATCCCAAGGAAAGGCATCAGTAAAAGAGATCGGAACGTGGGAGTGTGCCCTAAAGCCTCAGAGCCCCAGAAACAGTGACTAGACACTATCTACACCCAGTTGACTTGAAAGCATGTGGGACCCAGCGACTGGGTCCATTTGTAATAGACTGGCAACCGTACAGAGTACCCAGGCCAGGTTGTGACACACTGTCTTTATTAACATATATAGTAAATAACTTTGTGAGCAAGACTACAACAGTATGTGGTTTGATCCTAAGCCCGGTAGTAAGCAGAAGTACACCAACTGATTTCATTGGGCTTTGGATCAGGCCCACAGTGAATATGATTAAAACCTTTTAATTATTGAAACCATACAAAAATAATTATAAACTAAGCTCAAATAATGTTCAAGGTCTCACTAACATCAATAGATGCAGAGCAATTTCAGAGCTATACTTAAAAGGTAACTCCTCTCACTGAAAGCAGTGCTCACTTTGAGCCATATGGTCCAGTAGGGAAAAACACCCTTAGGCAATATGTAAAAAAAGAATCAAGAATTTCAGGACCCAAATGTAAACTAACATAAATGTCAGGGTTTTTTAAAATTGAAAATATGTTTCCTGACTTAATCAGTGTTGGGAACCTAGTGTATGAGCTACAGAAAGCAAAACTGGCTAGGAACAGGAAGTAGAACATCATATTTACAGATAATTCCAATTATGTATCTCATTGTCTCAATATTTTAAAGGTCAGATTTTGCCAATTTTATTCATGAGGAGCTTCCCGCAGCTCCCATTGGCCTGGAACAGCGAACCTCGGCCACTGGGAGCTGTGAGCGGCCGTACCTGTGGACACTCAGGTAAACAAAGTGTTTCAAGGCCTGCCAGGGCCTTACCCTGAACAAGCCGTGAACCAAGTTTGGGAATCGCTGAGGTAAAATAACTTCTTTACTCTTACTTGAGATTCCCCTATTTATGCATTCAAGGATTGCATTAGCCCTTTTAGCCACAATATTGCACTGGGACTTCATGTTCAGCTGATTATCTACCATGACCCCCAAAGCTTTTGCAGTTACTGCTTCCCAGGATAGAGACCCCCATCCTGTAATTCTGGCCTACATTCTTTGTTCTCAGATGTATACATTTATATCTAGCCATATTAAAAATTATATTGTTTGCTTTCATCCTGTTTATCAAGCAACCCAGATCACTCTGTATTAGTGACCTGTGCTCGTCATTATTTACCACTCCCACAATTCTTGCATCATCTGCAAACTTTATCAGGGAAGATTTTATTTTTTCTTCCAGGTCATGAATAAAAATGTTACATAGCATCGAGCCAAGAACCATACGGGGAGGGAAGGGTTGTGACCAATAAGCTTGTTTACTATTAATCTAAACCAACAGGGCTGTGTTTGCTGTAAACTGAATGTCAGCTCCAGTTAATGTGACAAATTGGTATGTATTGGCTCCTTAAAGGAGCAAATGAACCATATTATTTCTCTGAACTGTCCAGGAGATGGCTGAACATTTCAGAGCACTGGAGTTTGGGAAAATTTGGGACTGGGAGTGTGTTGGGGTCACCCTGCAAATAGTATCAAGGCTGATGGAACCCAGAGTTGGGCTATGGAGCTGCGGACAGAGTGCTGGGATCAGAGCTGCTGAACCAGGGCTGCCTAGAACACAGACACTCAGGGTGCGATCTGAATGCTGGTAATCTGGCTGTGAGTTTTCTAGTTGGGACCTACAACAGCAAAGCATTGTGAGACATCCAAGGTTACAGGGTAGGCAGTGTGACAACCCCAGACAGTGACAGGGTTCAATAGGGTTTGGGTAATTTATACTGTGAATGTTATGGTGGAAAGACTCTCTCATTTCTCAGGCTTTGACCATCCTTACAAAAGTTACAATTCTAGCTTCAGCTGTTTTCCTCAGGAAGATTGTTAAGGGGATCCAGCTATGGAACTGAGAACACTTTTCCCCCAGCACTCACACATACTTACTTTCATAGACTGAAGTTAATACTGGGCTTTGTGATATTCATTGTCCCAGAGGAATGCAACTGTTGCAGTGATTGATATATTGAAACTTGCTCTTTGATGTAGCTATGACATGGACCATTAATTGCTTTAAAATTAGTACTAAGACCTTAAACAGGCGTCAGAAGCTGACCAGGAGGCAGTGGAGGGCTGTCATGTGGGGTATGTACCCCACATTGGCCCGGAGACCAAAGGGTTAAACACAGATCTGGCCAGCCACTGCTGATAGGATGCCTCGTAGCATCTGGGAGGATAAAAGGGCTGGGAAGTGGAGGGGTGGGCTGGCTACCAGAGGAGAAAGGAGGCTAGAGAAAGGAGCTCCTGCCAGCAAGTTACGTAAAGAACTGCCCAGAGGCAACAGCCCATGAGGGGATGAACTTACCAATAGGCTGGAGAGCCTGCACAAATCCAGGGGAAGGTAGGAAGAAACTCAGGATACGGTTAGAGTTGAAGAACCCTGACCCTGCTTACCTAACTTGAGGGCCCTCAGTTGGAACCCAGTGGAGTCAGTGGGCCTGGGTTCCTCCACCCACCCCCAGGATGGACTTGGGAGAAAGGCTTTTCAGACTCCTTGGACCGAGAATAGACTGATAGCCCTGCTGGGCTCTGTGAGCCCAGGGGCTACACTATGCTTTGCCAGAGGAGGGTGCTGTCGCACTGACACACCACCCCCACAAGGGCTTAGAGTATGGGCCTGATACGCTCACAGTGGCCTAAGCCACTGAGAAGATTGGCAGTTGCATTTCTGTATCAGCTGGTATCTGTGTAGTGTCTTCAAATTCAGATACAGTGAGTTACAGTAATCCAACCCAGGGGCAAAAACACATGGATTGACCTTTTCCAAGAGAAAGGGATGAAGTTTTCTTGCAAGATAGAGCCGAAAGAAGGCATTTTTTAAACTGATGCCACCTGCTCACCCAAGCTTAGTGAGGAATCAAACAGGATTCTGAAACTTGGACAAATAGGGGCTATATGCCTTCAATGGGAGAAGAAGACAATATCTTGGACAATTCTTTGAAGAGTTTCTCCTTTCTGATCAACATCACTTTGTTCTTGCCTGGGCTCAGCTTGAGACAGCTGTTCTTCATCCAAGAGCTAATTTCTTGTAAGTATTCTGTTCTGCCCCTGAATCACAGAAAGCCATTGAATGTAGTGACCTGATACTTTAGTCAATTACAGTGAACTGAAGCATATTCCTGAATGTCCATAGTTTGAAGTAGTGCTCAGCTTTTTTCTCTACCTCCCCTCTCGCCTTGCTTGCTTACTCTATGGCACAGGACAAGTGAGAATGTATGCCAGGATCTTTGTTTCCAAGAACATACCTCCTTCAGCTGCTGCTGCTGATTCCCACCTCTGAAATCAAAATCTTCTGATTGTAATTTCCTTGCTGAATGCAGTAGAAAGGACTGAATTCACTAACAGAATGATCTCCATATTCAGTGTTTTTGTAGTCACACTGGTTCCAGGATATTACAGACAAAAGGTGGGTGAAGTAATCTATTGTACTGGACTGACTTCTGTTAGTGAAAGACGAGCTTTTGAGCTACAAAAGCTCTTCTTCAGGTCTTGAAAGCAAAAATCCTGTTGCTATGCAAGTACCCATTAAATAAAAGAGAGGGGAGAATGTACCACATAGGCGTGAGCAGTTTCTGAGTACAATGGTTCTCAAAAGTTTTCTGGGAAGGATCAGAAAAGGCTTTAAATATTTTATCAAATTAAAAATTGCAAAACAAAAGATGATTTTTAAAATTGTTCCTGAGTTAAGATATTGGATGTCAACTTTCACCCTGAAGGAATTTTCGTGGCTCAGTTATAAACCTTGAAAACTGCAGGGCGGGATTATAATGAGCTTATAATGAAAATACCGACAGACCCATTAACAATGGCAACTTCAGCAGCAGCCTCTACCATTAGTTATTGCCTGTAACTATTGTCCTCCTTCATCTTATTGTAGTTAGAATTTTATTCAGTCAACAAGGCAAATTGAATGTAGCAGTGATGCTATGATATAATGGGCACCTGATGCCTGAACATTTCACAATAATATAGCCAATGCATTCATTTTATCATTCATTTATTGTATATTGTGTGATGTTATGATTAACTCATCTGCTATGCCACATATAATCATTGTATGCTAAATAGATTCAAGTGTAGGATCAAAGAAGTATAAAATCAATAACTATTTAGAAGTGATAAGTATGAATTAGATATCTAAGTAAAAGCAGGGCTGAAAAAGCAAGGCCTACAGGCAGGCTGAGGCCTGTAAGATGTCAGCTTAACCATACTAGGCCATAGGCTTAAGAAATGCTTGACATAAGTAAGTGGCCAAAGAATGACCCTAAGCCACAAGATCATGAGAAAGGTGTGCCAATGGGTGATGTTGTGAAAAACTGATTGCAATGTACCATTCAAAAATCAGGAGATACCTTGTTGTAATGTCTTTTTCTAATGTGTCCTCATCACAGGGTACATGTTGTGCATAGATGCTAATAAGAATAAAAGGAACTATAAACAATCTATGAAAAACGGGGCACCCCAATATTCTTATGGGGTGCAATACAGATAAGGAAAAAGAGGGTTGACATCTTCATACACATGCACAGAGTGTTAGGTGTAGTTAGAATCACAAGATAAAAGAGGGCTCCTGGATGGGGTAAAATGGGCTACTGATGGGAAACTCCAGCAGGCACCTTCCCTCTACTGATGATCAGTTGGCAAGGCCTCCATCAGACACTAAGAATATTGTTAAGGATGTGAGTATAATTATATTGGTTACTTGTTCATAGGTCTTTATAGGTTTCTATATGCATGGGTAATCATAACCTTAATTGCAACTTTAATAAATCTTGTAAAAGAGACTAGACCTAGTACTTGTGAATGCATGTGTGATCACTATTCTTGATCTTCATGTATTCCTATAGGCTCTAAATCTAAAGCAAGTAGCAGAGGAAACTTGCATTCTGAACTTGAAACTGAAGCCACCAAAGCCAAATATACGGTGGTGTAATACACCATTACTAAATTCATTTTAAATAAAAGGCTACAATAAGGTACAGGGCATCACATTACATTTCTTTTAGCACCTTGGTAAATTTTGGAATAACAAATATTTATCCCTTAGCACAGCCACCAGCTAGACCTATTCTGTTGGCACAGTACTTTTTCCTCTGGAAAGGTATTGGCTGTTACTAGTTTTCCGGTGCCCTTTTTTGTCCTCTCCCCTCTTCTCAAGGGGAACCCAGATTCCTTTTTGGTACACCCATAACACTTGATTTTACCAGTTCTCATCTGGTGTAAACTGGAAGTCAATGGAGCACTGAAGTCAATGGAGCTAACTAACATAGTTCCAGTGACTTCAGTGAAGCTATGCTGACTTCCATCAGATGATGAACTATCTCTACATTTATTCATAAGAGACCTCTGCTGCCTGGGAGGAAGATACCCCAAAGCGTAGGGTGGAAAGAAGACCATCCACCAGGATATCTTTGGTCCCACAAGATTTACAGATGTCTACCGTCTGGAAGGCCAAAAACCCATTTCCTTGGACGTGAGAATGTTCAAATGCAGGAAGTGAACCTCATGCCTTTTTATATTATTTTCTCCCATCTATAGGTTCTTCTGCAAAAAGGAAGCTTTGGGGCAAGTGTTAAAAGATCATCCATTATCCAAGGCACAATTCTGACACCATTGGCTATACCCAAGTCTAAATCTTGAAACATCTTCACAGAGAAGCATCATAACTCCCCAAACATCCCAGTACCATAATGCAACAGATTTGCCATCTCTAATGGCAATAGGAAAATTTAGGTGCTTAAACACCAAAGTGATGTGCATGGGATAGATAGGTAAAACACTGACTGAACTCAGCTCTCTACAAGACACAGAAACAGCATGGTGTCTGATCAGAAAAGCTTGCAATGTAAGGCAGTGACACATCACCTGCCTTTGTGGGAGCACGAGGAATGGCAAGATGTGCATGCTGCAGAGAAATCTTGCAGGTACAGGTTTGAACGGAGGAAAATTTTCACACACACACCTTCTGAACACTGAAAGGAGAATATAACTGAGGAAGCACAAACTGGCTTAGACAAAATAAATAGCAGCATTGTACTACTGACTGCATGCAGTGTGATTTCAGTTTGCCACCTTGTGAAACACCAGGTATTAGACTCTCCCTCATTCTTGGCTTGAAACTCAGCAATGGGAAATCATGAAACCTGCTAGCACAGAGTTAAGATGCAAACCACTCAAACCATAAGCTATTTTTATGCAGGCTTGGCATTGGAGTCTCCCTCCTGGAAAGAGAGGGGGAAAATGAGATGTCAGGCCCCGGCAGTATACATTTGATGCAGAATCTGACAATAGTTAGGTGAACAGTGCCTTTTGGCTTTACTGTTGAGAGAAGTAACCTGTCAAAGCTCCTGATGTAACTGAGACAATGTCTCAAATTGGCCTCCAGACACCAGGAAAAAAATGTTCTTGGAATATTTTGTACTACACAGTGGAAGAAATGGAATGGCATGTTTTATTTTTGCCATTTAGCAGTGGTTTCAATCCAAGTGATATCCATTCCCAACTGCATCCAGAACAAATTTAATTTTCAGCAAGACCTCTTAAATACAGAGGTACTAACTACCTGCTGTTACTAGGTGATACTGGGCAGCAGCCAGGTGCTACTAAACTTAGATCTAGTTGATCCGAAGGAGTGGGACAATGAATTACCAAGGTCCTTGAATTGCTGTACAGAACTTTAAACACTAGACTACAAAGCCTGAGAGAGCTACATACACCAAGAGATTAAAGAAATCATACCCAGGTTAGTTTTCATTGAAATTAAAGTTAGAACACAAAACAAAAATATGTCTATTTACTTTACATCAGTTTTTGTAAATTCTCTTTTCCCATCTAAATGTCCTAATTTTGGTGCCTAATTTTCCTTCAACTCGAACAACACTTGCAGGGTTCTGTTAATATCAGTGATACCAGTGCATCAAGAGACATGTTTACCACTAGGATATGGAGGTCAACCAATACCCAAATATCCCTGTAATTGATGAAGATAAAGAACTGAACTCAGGTTGCCTTTGGGGTAGCACAGAGAACAAGGCACTGAACAGATTTTTAACTGGTCCATTAGATTAAAGAAGAAACAAATTATTTTTGTGAGATGGACTTATGATTAATTATATCCTCCCATCAGAGGATTTGAAAGGGATTGATAGTGGCTCTGTAAAATTAGAAGTCAGGACTCTTGAGTTCCCTTTCCAGCACTGGAAGAGAGTGAGATTAGAGTCAGGGGACAGTGAGTCAGGCATTCTATTCCCTCCTCAGCCTTCATTTATTTGACCATTGGTGAGTCACTTCAGCTCTTGTAGCTAGGTGTCATCATGGGGAAAATAATACTAGAGTATACGTGTGTAACTGTCGCCATAAGGTGCCCTATGGCTAGAAGAGGCAGCTTCAGAAACCTCAAGGTGAGTAGTGGGTGGTATAGTTGGAATAACAAATTAGAAGATTTTGCAGTTAACATTTTAAAATTGTCCTAACCGTGCATTCCAGAGTGTGATTAAATCTGAATCATTGCATGTTATTTAAATAATTATCAAAGGCAGTTATTAATGTTTGTCAACTCTGTAACAGGTACCTGCTTCACTTGTCAGATGCAAGAGACTGTTTTTCTTCCCAGATTCAAGGCCACCTAATTTAATACTACAAAATTTACTCACAGCCCTTGTTAATGAAATATAATTTAACAGAGTACTTACATGTGCCATCAAATTATTTTTAAAAGTCAGAGAAAATAAGAACCGGGTACAAGTGGCTGCAACTCCATTGACTTCAGTGGACTTCCATGCCTGTTAGTTCAAAATGAATCGGTTGGAGCCTTAGGTTTGAGGTTAGAGGAAAAGCAAAGTAGCTCATATTATATAATATATATTATTTCTGGGCTATTTGTTCTCATATATTACCCCCTTGTCCCTTCCATGGAAGTAGTACTGTACAGGAAGAAGCTTTGAAAACTCTGAATCTTGAACTTAATCAGAAGAGAATGCCTTTCTAGGAATAAAAGGATAGGTTAGTCTCCATGACCCACTGATTTCTTGGCTTCTTTGCTGAGGCTGACAATTAGTGTAAAATCTGATGGTGGTTTGTATTGTGTGGATCTTTGCCCATTAGAAACTGGATTAAGACCATCACATTCATTTCCCACTGGACAACAAACATAATATAGTGGTTTCAGAGTAGCAGCCATGTTAGTCTGTATCCGCAAAAAGAACAGGAGTACTTGTGGCACCTTAGAGACTAACACATTTATTCGAGCACATATATATCGTGGGTAATTACTCTGGAGTGGATTTGAATTGGTGATTAAGAGGTGAAAGGCTTTTACAGGAAGTCAGACTAGATAGTCATTATGAATTCTTGAATTATATCTATGAATTTATACCCTTATTCCAGGTTTCTGAGCAACTCATTCCCTTCTTCCAAGCTATTCTGAAAGCCGTTTTGAGGAGATGTTTTACTTACATAGATTAAGGCTATGTCTACACTGCGCACCTTACAGCGGCACAGCTGTGCCATTACAACTGTGCTTCTGTAAGGTATGCAATATAGACGCTCTTTGTTGGCAAGAAAGCTCTCCTGCTGACAAAATAAAACCACCCCCAACAAGAGGTGGTAGCTTTGTCGGCAGGAGAGTGTCTTCTGCTGACAAAGCGCTGTCCACACCGGTACTTTTCGTCGGTAAAATTTTTGTCGGTTAGGGGTGTGTTTTTTTTCGCACCCCTGACTGACCAAAGTTTTACCGAGAAAGTGCAGTGTAGACAGATCCTTAGGTTAAGATTCCTTGTTAAGATTCCTTGTTAAGTGCAGGTTTACTATGGAACTGTCTAGCTGCTGGGAGCATTCAGGTTATGTGAATCATTCTGACTTTCATTGGTGTTCAATCTTAAATCAAGAAAAGAGGAAGACAGGTTGAATAACTCTCTTTATGGTTTATGTAACTGAATTAGCCCATTTTACTCAAAGTAAATTCCTACTGATTACTGAAACACCCACTAATGAAAACAACTGTAAGCAATTAGAGGCGGCAAGTTGCTTGAGTCTAGACTATTTATGTGCTTCCAGCAGCCAGCAGGAACATGGCCAATGACAACATTAACCATTGTCTTCTCGCTTCATCCACAGAACAAAGGTCTCTTTGAAATGCAGTATTCATTCATAGATTAATAGCTTATTAGTATATACAGACAAACTATGGTAGCTAGTCAATTAGGAATAGATTATTTGGGAGTCAATGTGGTGCGGCGAAGTTAAGACATCATTGGTCTAATTTGCAGCAGAAGTTGAAGTGATATGTAATAACGTTATGAATGCTGAGATGTAACAGTTTTATGAACTTTGTATGTGAATGGGTCAGGGAGGGGAACTTATTTTATGAGAATTTCCTGTGTGACTGTACTGGTCTAACTTTTATTGGGGGGCGTGGGAAGGATAGGGAAACAACAAAGTGGCTTTCCAATACGAACACCCAAGTCAATGGGCAAGTTACTACTTTCAAAGATCTTGTCTCCAGCAAAGAAGCAAACCTTGTTTTGCCAGAGCTGGGAGTTACCAAATCAAAGGTCTGTAAGCAGTTAAAATGTGACTTGATTTCTGTGAAGGGGAGTGAGTTGCCAAGGGCTGCCCAGGAAGTTGTCAGTGAGTTCTGATGGGGAGACAAACTGACACAGAGTGAGGCTCTGTGGAAGAGTCTGTAGGGAGTTAGTCCTTCCGGGGTCCCCACATGGGAGACAGTTAAACACCTGGAAGAAGACATGCTTATAGGCTGCTTTATTGTTCTTAAGATATTTTTTCTGTACAATTTTTTTTTTAATAAATGATACTTTGCTTTAAAGAGGCTGTTTTGTCTTATTGCCCCAGAGGGAACAGAATTGCACAGTCTGGACCTACATAAGACCTGTTGAAGTAAATCAGTTTTAGCATTGACAGACTACAACCCGGGGGCTGGGCTGAGAGTAGGAGCCAGGTGACAGCTGGAGGCCTGAGACCTGAGAGAAGTACACTCAGTGAGATCAGGAGGGATCAGAGTTGCATTTACCTGATAACTGTGACATTGTTTCCACCCAGCTCTGCCACGATCTCAATGTGAGATCTTGGGCAAGCAGTGTAATCTCTCAGTGCCTTGAGGGAATAATAATATTTACCCTCTATGGAAAGCTCTATGACAGTGATATCAGTGCTATAAAATTATTACAGTGCTATGGAATTATTATTATTATCTAGGTGGCGCCAAATTCATATTCATGACATGTAACCAGAGAGTGCCTTCTAAGATCTAAAATCAACATTGCTAGCTTTGATACTAACCACACTGATGCTCTCTTAAGACTAATATTGCACTGATTCATAGATTCATAGATTCTAGGACTGGAAGGGACCTCGAGAGGTCATTGAGTCCAGTCCCCTGCCCGCATGGCAGGACCAAATACTGTCTAGACCATCTTTTCGTCCTGAAGGAATCCACATCTGCTTTTCAAGACTGACATAACATTTAATCATTCCCCCACCATTAGGGTGGACCACAGCAGCTGCATAACAGTACTACACAATAGTTATGAAGTTACAAATAATACCTTACCAACCTATTGAAGCTCAGGGAAAAAAAACACCATGGGATGTCTAACATATGGCCAGGCCCCCAATTTCAAATCTCATCTGAATTGCAGAGTCCATTATATTTGATGAAGCCAGCATAGGCCAGTGGTACAAAAGGGCTCATCACTAATATTTTTCAGCTCTAATATGTTTCAACCAAAATAGTACAGTTGCTCATCTAAACCAGATGAGGAACTTGAAGTAACTTGTCTCAAAAAACTATCCAGACACAGCCTCTCTCAATTAAGGACTATTTTCTCAGCTCTAGAAGCACACCAATTCTCTAGCACCCTTTCCCCAACTCCTCCCTTCAAAATCTAGCTCCTTCATAAAATGCAAATCCATGATCCAATACCTGCACAGAAACTGTGGGCTGCAACAGCCACAAATGTGAAACACCAGAACTAAAGCTCAGGAGTGTCTCTGGCACTCAAAACCCACAGGTATTTATTAGAGAGCAAAAAGAGCAACCAACTTTAGAGGTATATATGAAGGGATAAAGTTTATGAATGCAGAGAATCAGTGATCATCAAGAAGTCAGTCAGTAACCTGTAATCAGTCATCCTCTATCCTACAGCAGATGCATTTCATTTCAACAGGAAGTCAAGACCTCCTGGATTCTCACTACTCCCATTTCTGCAGGTGACCGACAGAAATGTGGATCAAATCATGTAACCTTTCCATGCCTAACTTTACCCAGATGTAAAAGTGCAATAACAATATCTTCTACCCCAAGGAAGTGTGAAACTTAACAGAGGGTCCTGTGGCACCTTTGAGACTAACAGAAGTACTGGGAGCATAAGCTTTCGTGGGTCAGAACCTCACTTCTTCAGATGCAAGACTACAAAAATAAAAACAACCCAATTTGGAGGCCTAAATTATTTGAGATTTTCTTATGAACTAGTCACATTCTTTTCTGGACTGTGATCAAATCATTGATACAGGTACATAATCAAATATATCTTGGTACAGCAAGGGAATATATATTTAATGCTGTAGACACTGCGGTTGCAGCTTTGCTAATTTTGGATAGCCTCAAATCATAAGGAGGTAAGAAAAAAACAACCTGTTTATGCCAAAGGAAAAATGCCTCAGCTGACCAAGGGAAACAATAAAAACAGTCAGAGGTTTCCATTTATACAGGAAAGCTAAACAAAAAAACCAACTATTGTTTAAAAAAGAGAGTATCTCGGTCAAAGACAGTGATGGCATTCTGCAAACGTGTCAGTTATCCTTTTTTCAGCAGAAACACAAATCCTCTCAACATTAAAAACACCACAGTTTTCAGCATGTAAATAGGTCTCCAAGGGTGCCTAGTGCTTAAGATGGATCTGATTAAAATTTTTATGAAGTCCATCACACCTTTGAATGTACTTTGAGGATAGTGCATTAATATTTTATATTCTGAAAAGAAAACTACAATTACTTTCTATGTGGTATTTTGTTTTATCTGAGTCCTGCAGTGCATAAGCTTGTCCTGTAAGATTTAATTAGTATGTCAGAATAGAACCTTCTCCTTCTTTTCTTTCTTTTATTTCATTTCACAGTTTATTTATTCATATCTGGAAAAAGGTGACATAAAAAAAATCAAGTGCAGTTCCCAATGCACAAGCATAGAATTTCCTGCTGGCTGCTGCTAAATTATAGCAAAGAAAAGAAAACTAAATAAGGGGGTCAGGTGAATTTACAGGTTTGCAGACTGGTTAGGGATCTATTTGCTGGAAAAGGCTGCAGATAAGCACAGTATTGGTCTGACATTCAGAGGTGCTGAGTCATTGGGAGTTATGGGTGCTCAGCACCTCTGAATATCACTGAGACTTTCTGAAGACAAAAGACCTGACTGTGATCTCACATAGTAAGTAATTTCAGTGATTTCTTACTGATTTCAGTGGAATCACTCCTGATTTACACTGGTGAGAAAGCAGAATACTTTGGAGTAAGGACAATGTGCATACAGTAGGTACACTATTTCTGTGGGATGGATTTGTTTGCTTATATGTAGTGAAAAGAACATCTGAAAATGTTCCAGAAATTGCATATGAATTCTTACTTCAATTATCCCCCCAAAAGTGCCTCTCCCTAAACTATGCCTGACTTCCTCCCTGTTCAGGTACTTCCCTCCGTGAGACTCATATTACCATCTCGGCGTAGGAAGAACTTTGTAGGAGTTATTTTTCTTCAGATTGAATTATTTTCCCACATGCACAGATGACTTCAAGGAGAGGTCTCTCACTCCCCATGCAAATGAGCAGGATTTTAGAGCCCTCTTTCTGTCATGTAATTACTACTACGCTGTTACAGTTGATATTGCTGGAGAATTCCCAAGGGCTAGATCACACCTTTCAGAGTGGGGAGGAGTGGGGGAGGGAAGAGGAAACAAGGGAGGGAACCAGTGAGAAATATCTATGGGGTAAGCCTCACAGAATTTTCTAAGGATAATCCCTCTAGGGGTAGGGATTTGCAGACCCACAGAGTTGGCAGAGAGCAAGACCGCTCAACCCCACAAAACCTGGAGATCCATGGAGAAGGGAGTCCTAAATTGGCTGCTCTAGTGACCCTCCTCCCCTTGGCAGTTGCAGGAACCATTACTGTGCCCCCCTGAAGCTGCTCCACTGCCCATGACCATTAATCAGCAGGGGAGTTGTAAACATGAGATTTACAATTCAATGACAGCTGTCCAAGCTCAACTCTATGACTCAGTTACACAAGACCACACCAGGGGGATTGCCCAGCACAGTGAGTCAGCAAAGCCCACCAGGATGTGTCTCAGCAAGTGTCTTCTAGGCACACGGCCTAAGAACTGTGGCAGCATGTTTTGGCCTTTCTCCTCCCCCACCTATGCTGGAAGCAACTGGAGCGCTAAAAAAACAAAGGTCATCTGAGGAGACTGATCCAGGCTTAAGGGGAAGCCTGTGTATTAAGAATGGTTACATCCAGTGGGGTGAGAAAACTGATGATCCGAATACTGCCTAATGTAATATGGTTTAAAAGTTAGATTATACTTTTTTATGCCTACCACTTATAATAACTTAAAATCTATCTTTTTGTAGTTAATATGACAGTGTATTTTGCTTGAAGTGCTTGGGGAACCTCAGCTCAAGTACAAAGCTGGTGCATGTCCTCTCCACATTGAGGGAGGGGCAGACTGGGTTATAAAGTTACACTGGTCAGGCTTCTGACCAGGGCAGAACGGTACAGCTCAGGGGGGGATTGACTGAGGAGTCTGGGTGGTATTGGCTAGAGCCTTTCTATTGTTAGTTTCTGAGTGGCTGGGAGGAGCATTCAGGTAACTCATGTGTCCCTGCCCGTGGATGTCTGTGTAGGTGCAGTACCTGCCAGAAGTTTGCAGTTTGTCACAGCATCACAGTGAGAGAAGGAGCCCACGTTAGACGTACAGAAGTCTCAGTGGTACCCCAGTTCTAGGTTGCACCTTGGGACCCTGTCACAGTAGGTGCCATGAAACCTAGAAATGTTCCTGCTCCAGCCTCTCTGAACTCCATAGAGCCTCGTCCACATGGGGGTGATTCTGTGGGGAGCAAGAGAAGGGGGCGGGGGCGACGGATGGAGCTACAGAGGCAGTTTTCACCACTTTATGTGGTAAGAGCTGAAATGCTGCAGCCATGGTTGATTACAATAAGAATATCCAAAAGTAATTGCCCTCGGTCTGCTAGGAAGAAATATTCCAGCTCTGTTTTCTATCATTAGCTGCATAGCATTCTTCCCTACATCTTCAAAAGATACCCAATATTACACTTGAAAGATGCAACATATACATTAAAAATAATAAACTCATTGGTCTCTTTAACTAATATCATGCAGGTTCAGACTGGATGATTCTGCTACATCAAAACTTTGCATTGAGTGGACCTTGATGCTCATTTACAAGGGGATTCTTGAGGAAATACCACAATTAATGCTACCCAGAATACTTGAGGAATTAATGATTTACTGCTTGCTGCAAAGCACTGCCAAATGTTGCAAGGTTTGTACGAATGACACCTAGTGTTAGCTGTTTGCAGTAGCTCAGGCTCTGCCACCTTTGGAAAACAGGACTGTGATGTATAGTAACACAGTGCATCAGTATCAGAATAAACAAATGTTCTTTTCACATTCACAGATTCAGAGACAAAGTGTGCAGGCATACAGTGTGCCTGTGTGTAATGGAAAGGCTGTGCTGAGCTTTAATTGTCATGTTATTTTAAAATAACACCTAGATACTATAGGGTTGAGCACATTATATAGATCAATAGAACTGAGCAAAGGTAACATGGGGCTAGATATTAGGAAATATTTCTTAACAGTGAGGGTTATAAATGGTGGAATGGCCTCCCCCAAGGGAAGGGGTGAAAAACCCATCATTTGGGACATTTCAAACTAGACTGAACAAAGCATTCGAGTATAAACTAGAAGGAAAAAAAATCCTGCACTGGTCTTTAGGGATGGAGAAGATGACCTAATGGAACTTTTGCAACTGTAAAATCTATGATTCTATGTTGAAGCTGACTAGACAAAAGAAAAAAAGAACTGCTGACTGCAGGGGGAAAAGAAGAGAGGGAAAAAGTGGGACACTGGAAAAGTAAATAGAAAAAAAAAACAACCTCTTGCCTTGTTCATTTTAGTTTCCTCATCAATAATGAAAGGATACAAGATGTTAAGTTATTTATGTGGTTGAAAAGTATTTTGCATTATAAGAAGAATGTATTATTTGGATAACAAAAAAGTCTTGAATTTAACAGGTCACTGGGCCACTCAGAGGCTATCTTGGTAAATCCCAGAAGGATGACAGTCCTGAAATGTTGCTGCTAAGCGTTCTCTAGCTGCACCTTTCACTGACCTCTTAGAGAAGCCATATTGTCATTTAGATCAGCAGGACTTCCGCAAGATTGAAACTTCAAACACATGGAAGTATGCAAGGAGCAAAGTAGACTACAAGTTCTCTTCCCCCTTAATAACTCTGTTGGAGGTGGGGAGGGATCTAGAAGAAAGTTGCCTTCCCCTCCAATAGCCTCCTACTCTTCCAATTCAGCTCCACTCAGCAGCTTTTCCCTCTGGACCACCTTTCCAGCAGTGGAGATGGAGACTGAACTGATCTGTGAGTTGCTGAGTCTCCATGGGGCCTCCAGTCCAGGAAGCTGGAACATAATTTAAATGAATTTTTCACTAATACAATGAGCCAAACTCCAAAAATGACACAATCCAGAAGTTTTACCTCCTCCTTTATCGCGTTCTGTCCATGGACTATCTACACTTTGTATTTACAATCAATATACTGCTTTGTCAACTGTACCATGGAGAAAGGCCCTCAATCTTTTATCCTCAGGCTGGGTTATGAAGGGATGGAAAGCCAGGTACAAGAAACTGAAACCCAAAAGTGGCAACAACAAAACACAAATATAACTTCAGTTATATAGCCACTTTTGTCTGAGGATATTAAAGCTCTTTATGAACATCACAGCGCCCTGTGAGAAGTTCAGTGTTATCATTGTCTTTTTAAGATGGAAAAACTCAGGAAAATGGTCTCAAATTCACACAGTGAGTCAGTGGCAGCACCTGGGAAAGGATTTATTGGTCTCCTGCTCTAACTAGACCATTGTGATTTATTTAACTGTAGTGCCTTGCTATTTATACCTGATATACAAAGTAGTACTTATTGCTACAGAGCATAAACTTGCTTCCCTTCCTCACACACACAGTGACAGGCCTGAATCACTTCAGTTGCCTTGGAGTCAGTTGAAATCCCTGAGAACTCCACCTGTTCATTCCACCTGGGACTCTTAAGGTTTGCAAGTCTACAACGCTGCAGCAGCACTCAGCCATATGTTTTATTAGGCAGGGATTGTTGTGCAAAAAGTGGCAGACTAATGCTAAGAGACAGAGTCTTCTCTGCCTCAGCCCCCCGTGTCCTTTGCATTGCACAGGTGGCACTGATACAAATGTGAGGAGGTGACAATAAGTGCAAAAAATAAAAATAAAAATAAAAGCTCCAGATTAAGGCATAAAAAACAATGAGTAAATGTTCCTATTCACCCCAGTTGTGAAGTCCAGTGAAAAATATCATTTGTTGCCCAGTGAAATTTCTTCACATTTTGCTTTAAGTGGAAAGCAATTTTTGTTCTGGGGCATGGTGGTGGGTGTAGGGGAGAGATTATGATTCATCATCAGGCAAGTAGGGAAGTGAAATATTCAGATGCTTTGTGCAACACTCACTAGATCTCAGTCAGAATCTTCCCACACATTAATCCCTTGGGATCAGCAGCATTCATTATGCTAGAGAAAGAGAAGAGAAATGGAGGAAGGTCATTGTAGCATGAGAGTTAATGGGGAAAGGACACACAGGAGAGTAGAGAACTGTGGTGTGAGGAGTCGAGAGGACTGATGAAAAGATTGGAGAAGCAAAGAGAAGGATTTGGGGGACAGGGTGCCGTGAAAAGGTGAGGAGGACTATGATAAAGGGGCACTGTTGAGAGGCAAAGAGGATGTCCATGTCAAGGAAATGAGGCAAATGGTAGAAGGAAAGAATTGCATGAAAAAAGAATTGGAGAAATAAACCACAAGGAGAGGACATGATTGTGGAGAGAGACTGTGTGAGAAGTTGGGGGAAATAGAGAGGGAAAGAAACATATTGTGTATGGGGCACGCTGGAATTGACTGGGGAAGATTGTAGGGGGTTCTACAGAGGAAGAGAGGGAAAAAATAGGAGTGGGTGATTGAAGAGAAGTGAGGAGAATTTCCAAGGGAATGAAGGAAAGTTAAAATAATGCCACAATGTGAAAAATGGTAAAGTAGGAGAAGCAGCTATAATAGGATTGAAACCAAAGTGAGAAAATAGCAATGCTCCCCAGCCCCAAATATCCTTCTCTCATTATCTACCCATCTTTTCGATTGGAGCCATTATCTCTGGTCATTCAACCTCTGTGCTGAAAGGTAAGGAATTTGATTACTAGAATGCCCAGTGATGGTTTGCTGACTCTTGCATCTTACTCAGATACTGGCTGCTTCCAAAGAGCCACATTGACTGTGAAGACTATTGTGTTGAAATTTTCAGACAACAATGAGCAGGGACAGAGTATATTCCAGGTCCAAGGTCATGGTCCTTTATCTTGGTGGATATCTATGTTTGGACACCACCTGCCTTCTAGCGGTCTCGTTACCAAGCTTTTGATATGATGGCCCATAGGGTGTTTAATTCACTCATGGAGCATCGACCCTCAGACCCTATTTGAAAGTGCTCTGTTTTGGAAGGTTAATGTTTGCAAATGGTAACTGCAACCTTTTAAAAAATATATTTTTGTTAATAGAGATGTAGAACTCAAAGGGCCTTCAACAGATTATAAAGTCGAGCCTTCTGCACTGAGGCAGGACCTAGTATACCTAGACCATCCATGACAGGTATTTGTCTAATCTGTTCTTCCTCCAATGATGGGGATTCCACAATCTCCTTTGGAAGCCTATTCCAGGGCTTATCTATCCTTATCATTAAGAAGTTTTTTTCCTAATATCTAACCTAAATCTCCCTTGCTGAAGATTAAGCTCATTGCTTCTTGTCCTACATTCACAGGAAGAGGAAAACAATTGACCACCATCCTCTTTCTAACAGCCCTTAATGTACTTCTTTTCTCAGGCCTTGGCTACACTTACCAGCTAGTTCGACGGCTGGAAATCGAAGTTCTGGGTTCGACTTATCGCGTCTAGTCTGGACGCGATAAGTCGAACCCGGAAGTGCTTGCCGTCGACTGCGGTACTCCAGCTCGGCGAGAGGAGTACCGCGGAGTCGACGGGGGAGCCTGCCTGCCGCGTGTGGACCAAGGTAAGTTCGAACTAAGGTACTTCGACTTCAGCTACGTTATTCACGTAGCTGAAGTTGCGTACCTTAGTTCGAATTGGGGGGGGTAGTGTAGACCAAGCCTCAAAAACATACAGTTTTTTTAAATTTTCCTAATACGTCAGGTTCTCTAACCAATTTAATATTGCTGTTATTCTCCCTCCAGTTTGTCGACATCTTTCCTAAAGTGTGGCACCCAAAACTGGACAGAATACTACAACTGAGGCCTCATCGGTGCTGAGTGGAGCAGGACCATTACCTCCTGTGTCTTACATACAACATTCCTGTACATACATCCCAAAAAGATATTAGCCCCTTCACAACTGCATCACACTGTTGGCTCATATTCAATTTGTGATCTATTATAATTCCCAGATCCTTTTCAGCAGTACTACCATCTACCCAGTTATCCCCCCTTTTGTAGTTGTGCATTTGATTTTTCTTTCCTATGTGTAGTACATTACTCTCTACTTGTTTCTATTGATTTCATCTTGTTGATTTCAGACCACTTCTCCAATTTTTCAAGGTTGTTTTGAATTCTAATCCTGTCCTCCAAGGTTCTTGCAACCCCTCCCAGCTTGGTATCATCCATACATTTTATAAGCATACTCTCCACTCCATTATCCAAGTCATAAATGAAAATATTTAATAGTATCCCATTAGATACGTCCTCCAAGTTTAACAGAGAATCATTGATAAATATTCTTTGAATACAGTCTTTTAACCTGCTCTGCACCCATCTTATAGTAATTTCATCTTGACCACATTGCTCTAATTTGATGTTTTAGGGAGGGCAGCTATGCTGTGAGTCTTTAGAGAAGGGTACTAATAATCCATGCTCAAGGATTCTATTGCTGTCTATGCCAAAATTGACTCTAAGTGATTTCTCCTCTTTGTGCTTTAGTTTTGCTTTAAAATGGGGATAACAATATTTACTTACCTCAGGGGATGTTTTGAGGCTTAATTGTTTATAGAGTGCTTTGAGGTTCTCAGATGGAAGATATAGGTATAAAGTATTTTCATGAATGTTTTCAACTCACAATTATTTGAACTGTTTGCTTTGTGCCCCAGTCACCTGGGAGACAAAATTATGAGATATTATTACTACAAAGGTGAGCCAAGGAAACATCACTAGGCGTGTGGAAAAGGAGTGGCTATGAATTCTTGTTAAGACCCTAAATAAATCCTCATTTCTCAATAATTATGTAGCGCTGAATTACTGCAAGTATGTGTTTGCATGTTTTCCCACTGTCTTTTCTTGCCCCAGGCAGCTATTTGTAAGGGCTAAAATGAATTAAGATCTATTCTTCAGTCATGGTATTCCCACTATTCATAAACTGAAATACCACAAGGTAACAAGATCCATGTTATTTTAGCTTCTACATAAATGCCCTTTGAGACATGAAAAAGCCCTCCTGAAGAATGTAAACCTCAGTGCAAGCACACACATGCACTCAGCTCCCTTGCATAGCTCCCAGTGCTAGCCAAAGGTGGGATGGCCCCCACTATGCATTTTGTATTCACAATTTGTTAGAATCCTTATGTCACACCACCCATCACAGATAGAAAAAAGAAACTGAGTTTAAAAAAAAGCTACCAACAACAACAGAGAAGAAAAAGCCATCAGGAGTGCTGCCTGAGGCCATGCATTTGCTAACTTGAGCTTTTTGTTGAGTTCAGTGAACTGGTTCACCTTTCATGGTTTCTGACCGTCAGAGGGGTGAAATATTGGAACGGCCTTCCGAGGGAAACGGTGGGGGCGACGGACCTGTCTGGTTTTAAGATTAAGTTAGATAAATTTATGGAGGGAATGGTTTAATGGTAAAACATAGTAGTCAAGGAAAACCAAGCAATGGTAGGCAAATTGTATAATGGCTGACAGGGGTCAGGCTGGAGACTCTTGCCTATATGCTCGGGGTCTTACTGATCGCCATATTTGGGGTCGGGAAGGAATTTTCCTCCAGGGCAGATTGGCTGAGCCTCTGGAGGTTTTTCGCCTTCCTCCGCAGCATGGGGCAGGGATCTCTAGCAGGAGGGTTTCTGCCGATTGAAGTCACCTAAAACAGGATTGGAGACTTCAACAGCAGAGTCCAGGGAAGGGGTAGGGACGGTTTTATGGCCTGCAGCATGCAGGGGGTCAGACCAGATGATCATAATGGTCCCTTCTGACCTTAAAGTCTATGAGTCTATGAGTCTATGAGTTCCGGTCATATAGTCACTGGGTGGGGAACCTGAACTCTTCCAACCACCCCTTAGTGATGAGGCCTGTCATTAGCACAGTCCCCTTCGACAGGGGAGTTCTGGGCCACTCCTGCAGCTTGGCAGCAATAGGGGGAATCAGGACGTGATTTCAGAGAGAGAAGGATCTGGAGAACGTTGCCTGGTCAGACAGAGTCCTGCTGGGCTGTTCCTCACTCTGATCCTGACCCTCACCCCATCAATGAGCACTGAGAGCCGCTCTAGCGCTCGAGATAGACCTCACACCCTGCATCCAAATTTCCATCATCACCAAGCTTGGAGGTAGCTGGATCTGGGGTAGGAGTTGTTTGAGTCCAATAGAAAGTTAGGCACAGGCACTTGGATCTGGGCATGGGTTACAACCCTTTCTATTAAGAATCTGCATGGCCTTGCTTAGCTGGTGTGTGCACATCTCATGCCTGAGGAAGAGGAGGGGACCCTTTGAGCTGTTACTCAGGAACCAGTGACTCTGCGAGCTCATCACTGCTATATCCGGCTATCTGTGGTGTAACCCTGTTCCTTACAACAGGAGGCTCTGTAGCCCATTGCAGAGGGAAACAGTGTATCTGCCATAGATGGACTGTGTGACTAGAAATGTCCACTAACGAACTCTCAGTGCTCTGATTTTTGGGTGCAGCCAGCAGTGCCAGCTCCTGGGATTTCATTGGGAGTCTCACACTATTTCCTGTCTTTCTTAAAGCCCCAACTTCTGGGATCACGAGACTGATTTTAAAAGTTTATATAAAAAAACCTGAAGCAGATGCACCGCAAAGGCTGAGAAAACAAAGGCATATGAAAATGACCCCCACATTCATGTATTTTAAAATCCCATTATTTTTAAACTTATCTCATGATTTTTGGGGGTATGACTCATACTTGTTGAATAGGGCTGAGTGATACTGCATACCTAGTTCAACAGATACGCTCTCATTCAGCCACAAGGTGCTGGGCTCAACCCCAGAATTTGCTGAGTGAAATTCCCTGGTCTGTGTTTTGCAGAAACTCATACAGATGTCAGCAANAAGAACAGGAGTACTTGTGGCACCTTAGAGACTAACAAATTTATTACAGCATAAGCTTTTGTGGACTACAGCCCACTTCTTCGGATGCATATAGAGTGGAATAAATATTCAGGAGATATATATACACACATACAGAGAGCATAAACAGGTGGGAGTTGTCTTACCAACTCTGAGAGGCCAATTAAGTAAGAGAAAAAAAACTTTTGAAGTGATAATCAAGATAGACAAACTGTACTGGGCTAGCTTGATTATCACTTCAAAAGTTTTTTTTCTCTTAATTAATTGGCCTCTCAGAGTTGGTAAGACAACTCCCACCTGTTTATGCTCTCTGTATGTGTGTATATATATCTCCTGAATATTTATTCCACTCTATATGCATCCGAAGAAGTGGGCTGTAGTCCACAAAAGCTTATGCTGTAATAAATTTGTTAGTCTCTAAGGTGCCACAAGTACTCCTGTTCTTCTTCTGTGAGCATCTGCTGTCAGGAAAAGCATGTACCTCATTGATTCTATGTTACATTATCCGTCTAGTTGATACATTTACAGATAACATTGCTGCCAGGTAGGTTCAAACCCTAATGATGCGGGATGATGTTGCTTTTTTCATGGGGCAATTCCTATCACCACAACCACCCTGCAAAAAGAACAAGGAAGAAGCGTCAGGAAGGGTACTTCACAGAGACTTTCACCCTTCCTTACGCTTTTCCAAGTGTCCATCTGGAAGACAGGCAGCCATTTGGGCGAGAGTTATTACAAGCTCTAGTCTATTCAGATTTTCATACTGTGCCCATGACAGTAGTAACTTTAGAAAAGTGCTAATAGAATACACCCACTGATATTCCCCATACATGATATGATCAGAATTACTGTTATAATAGTGGGCATGTGAGGTTATCATATATTTATAATTGTCAATGTTAATGTCATTCCATGGAGAGAAAATAAGACAATTTTCCCAGGCACAGAACAATTCAGTTTTTCTTATGCACAAGTTCTTGTGGGAAAACCAATATACTAACCTAATCATGCTTACTGTAATGAAATGCTAAGAGGCATCGCAGAGTGAAGAATGACAAAACACATTTGCATAGTTTGCACTTCAAGTTTTATTTAATTTAGAAAGAGAGGCATGTGAGGTTTAAGGCATTGTCAAAAACTGCAAGGACCTTTTGCTATTTTTTTTAATGTATAGCAAGTGCTAAGTAAAAAGTCCTTTGGATTCAGAGCTAAAGCCACTCTAATGAAGTCAGGCTTCACAGCGTTGAGTTCAAATTTTTGGAGGAAAGCTCTGGTGTGAACAAAGTATACAACCATGGAAAGAATCTATCAGTTGATTCATTAGAAGAAATGAAAACTCATTCAGCTAATATGGCTCTTGATCATTCAAATCCAATTTCAGGATTGCAACCAACCACAACCATATGTGACTCTCTACTCTTAAGGCATAAAATAAATACATACATGCAACAAAATGATATGTTCAATTTGCCCATTTAGAGTAAAGTTCCAACGACTCAGAAAAAAAATTCAGATTATTAGACCCAAGCATTTTTTTCCAGATTTGTTTTCTTGATGTAATTTTTAAAAGTACAATGTCCATAAAAACTGCACTTCTATAAATCTTAATATGTCAAATCTGAAAGTAAATGCAAAATGTGAAAACGATTTGCTCAAAAAACCCCCAAAAACAAACAAACAAAAAAACCCCTAAAAACAAGAGGTGGAAAAGACTTATTAGGTAATAAAGTCCGCTCAATCCTCTCTGCCACCATGGCCAACACAACTGTCTCTCTCCCATATATTCTCATATGCTTTGAATTTCTAGGATTCTATCTATTTAGCTATTTTTTTGTAAACAATAGCATAGCATCTGAGTTCCTTCTACAGAAAGTCCTATCATTAATATGTATATTTCAGCAGCACCTAAACATCCCATTGTGCTAGGCACTGTGCAAACATATACGGTGACGCTGTATGAGCATATAGGAAGTTTACAGCCATGATTCAGAAGGTCTATAAGTCCAAGCCAAATCTTAAGCATGCTAGTCCTATTAAAGTCAGACAGGGCAGACAATAGACAGAGACAACATAAGTCCTTAGCAGTGTTACCACCTATACTGATGCCAAGAACTTACCCAACAGAGACTGCAGGGATATAGCCACCAAAGATTAGGTGACCCTCATTCAATCAATGAAAAAAATCTCTGAGCAACTTCTTTGTACGTTGGAACAAAGTATAAATGTATCAACTGGGATGCATAAAATGGCCTTAGAAGTTGATTTGACTTAGCTCTACTGAAAACCTTCGGACCTAACATTGGAAACAACAATAATGCTTTGTGCTTTTATCTAAGGATCATAATGTGTTTTTAAAAGGTGAAGAAATTATATTATCCCCACTGGGAATAGTAAGGTGCAGAGACTTGCCCTTAGTTTTCACGGGGGCGGGGGGGAGTCAATGAAAGAATGAGGAACAGAACACAAATCTCCTGATTCCTAATCCCACACAAACTGGTAGTAGGGTTTCTCCCTCTCTGATCCATCGCTACACACCTGTGATTTCCATCTCTTGCTTTATTTTATCTTCCCATTTCTTTTCTCCATTTCAAGTCTGAACATTTCCATTCTTTCTCTTGGCCTCAAGCGCTAGTTTGAACGTTTAATGTAAGATTTGTCATCTCAGGAACATATATACTTAGACCAGCTCAGTGTTGTAACTGGAAATGAAGATTCATGTGTGGAACAGGCTTTTTCCTTCAGTAGACAGGGAGCATCCATGTACTCCTAGGTGTTAGTGCAAGCATCTTTATCCTATAATTGTTTGCACTGTAACCTACTGACAGCAAATAAGCAATTATAAAAGGATAAGATATTTAAAAAAATACAATTTCCTTTCACTCTATCCCCTTTCTCCACCCTCCTGGACTGAATTTATTAGATGTCAGATTATTATTGTAGCCCTGGCAGTTCTTACTTTCAAAAGAACAATCAAAGAACCCCTTAAGACAGCTGATCCATCTAAGTCTGTCAAGTCTTTGCATCTTTACCCTCTCACAACCTATCAGCCTCATGTTTCAACTCCTTTTTTGTTTGACACAATCAACACAGATCTTGGTTTTAACGGGTAGAGAGTTATTGATGTGTTGTCAGTATTATGGCCTTGTTTAAATATATAATCAAGTCCAAGGTGACCTGATGGTAGCTGAGAACTATTCCACATCCTGAAAGCACTACACATACATATAACACACAACTCATTGGTTTCATGTATACAGGAGCTGGCGAGTACAAACAGATCATAAGTTGTTCATGTGTTGTGTATGGATCTGGTTGGAAAAATTTGACCAAATGTTTTTTCATTGGAATATGCAGATTCATCAAAACCAAAACTGTTTTGATACAGTTTTCATTGGGAAAGGGTTCTCAGGTCCAGGATGGAATTTCTTATCAAAACTAAAAAAACAAACAACAACAACAACAAAAAACAAACACAAAAACTAAAACAAAAATAACAGCCTGGTAGTGAAGGCACTTGCCTGGAATGAAGAAGACCCAGGTTCAAGTCCCTACTCCAACTCAGGGACCTGAATCTGGATCTCCTGCATTCCAGGTGAGTGCTTTAACCAGCTGGTTATTAACTATTCTGAGGTAGAGCACTCCCAATCTCTCTCTTCTTGATTTTTTGCAAATAATAATAATAATAATAATTCAGAAGATCTCAGCTTCATCTCAATGCAGAACAGAAACATTTTTTTAAATCTCTAAAAGTTTTGTGTGATAGGAAAAACATTTCCAACCCAGTTCTAGTTGTATATAGCTATATAACTTATATGACTCAGTTTCTGAGTATTGGCATCTTTACATTTATAAGAACCCTGCTACTTGAAGATAGTAGCAGCCATTTTGAGAGAGGAGAGATGCTCTGCTCTCTCCCATGAAAACTGCACTTTTGTTCTACTACCTGGTCTTGTCTACACAGGGATTTTTAGTCATGAATGTAGATGGACTGCATCAGTATAAACCATAAGTCACAGCAGAGGTGGTGTTGCTACTGTAAACAGTCCCCCTGAAGCCAGTGGGCCTAATCCTTCAGTCCAACCAAGCTGCATTCAGTGCAGGGCTTGGGGTGGTGTGACAAACACGGCTCAAAGTCACCACTGCACTCAGAATAATGCCCAGAAGTACTAGGAGCTGGTTCCTCATGCCTGTGTTACCTTAAAGTGTGCAGATGCAGGTTGTTATACACATCCCTGCTGGGTTCAAATACTATCTGAACGAGCTATTGCCTCAGCTATGGTACAAATCCTTCCAATGCCTTTGTGATTAATAAAATGATGAGCTAAATGATAAACTCTTGAATAAAAATATAACATTGATAGCTCACATTCAATACATAGAGAAGGGATGTCAGTTTCTTTAAAGAGAAAAATAAGTTTATCATGTTTCAGTTATTACATTAAAGTCCACCATAAGGGAACAAAACAAATATATTATTTTGAATACCTAAATTAAACTGCTGCTCAGTCCTTTTGACTGTCCATAGGAAGAAGCAGTTCCGAAAATCTTTCCAGTTTTGAGAGTTCATTCTTTATCTTCTCCTATTTGCTGTATAAGATGTTGATAAGGTGGTTCCGCAGTTTCTTTGAGAGTGGCACAATCTCTCTTTCCAATTATCCTTTATGGTGGGACAATCTGGGACTGCCTCTGGCAGTGACAGTACCAGGACAGCAGGCCACAGAGTGGCAAGAATACACTTTTTTAGAGCTAACATCCATTGAGACCATTGCCTTACACACAGGTCCAGAGGCTCCCCCTGACTTAAAGTTATTCCCTGTCTCTAACTGCCACTCCACACTATTTCACACGCTCATTTTTCTGAGCATGGTAACTTTAGTGTGTGCTCATATCATAGAATCACAGAATATCAGGGTTGGACGGGACCTCAAGAGGTCATCCAGTCCAACCCCCTGCTCAAAGCAGGACCAATCCCCAACTAAATCATCCCAGCCAGGGCTTTGTCAAGCCTGACCTTAAAAACCTCTAAGGAAGGAGATTCTACCACCTCCCTACGTAACCCATTCCAGTGCTTCACCATCCTCCTAGTGAAAAAGTTTTTCCTAATATCCAACCTAAACCTCCCCCACTGCAACTTGAGACCATTACTCCTTGTTCTGTCATCTGGTACCACTGAGAACAGTCTAGATCCATCCTCTTTGGAACCCCCTTTCATGTAGCTGAAAGCAGCTATCAAATCCCCCCTCATTCTTCTCTTCTTCAGACTAAACAATCCCAGTTCCTTCAGTCTCTCCTCATAAGTCATGTGCCCCAGCCCCCTAATCATTTTTGTTGCCCTCCGCTGGACTCCTTCCAATTTTTCCACATCTTTCTTGTAGTGTGGGGCCCAAAACTTTCTTGTAGTGTGGGGCCCAAGTACTCCAGATGAGGCCTCACCAATGTCGAATAAAGGGGAACGAACACATCCCTCGATCTGCTGGCAATGCCCCAACTTATACAGCCCAAAATGCCATTAGCCTTCTTGGCAACAAGGGCACACTGTCGAAGCCTCTGCCAGTTCCCTTTACTTACAGCTCAATGCAGGGAGTTGGTATTACATCAGTTGGTATTGGACCTATAGGGGCTATACCATTTCCCCTGACATCTCCCCAAATACCTGCTACACTGAGAATGGAGGAAGACCAAGTGATGACAGGGTAAAACTCCCCGGCAGCTCTGTACTGGCAGGGAATTCCCCCACTCCAGAGCTGTCTAGTTAAGGTAGCTTTATGGCCTTTGTGGCACAGCTGTGGCCAAAACAGGTCTAATCTATGTCTGGAGGTAAGTATTTGCAGAATCAGGCTGTTTGTTTAGAAGTGGTGCTCCCTATCTGAGCACCAACTGTATAAAGTGTGTTACTAGTTTCTAAATGTAAGTTCTACTAACTGAATTTCTCCTTGTTGCAAATGTCCTCAGCTGCCCTTCACGCCAGCATTTTTTCCTTTGGAATTGGTTTATTATTATTTAAATATTCTTCTGAGATGAGAATGCCCACTGGTCTGGATATTTCTTCTGAGCCCCTTTTTCTACAAATGCCCTTCTCCTCAGGGGACACATCAGCAAGTGACTCTTTGTGTTAAGCGATCACTGCATTAATGAATTACTTTGCAATTCAGTCCCCTTGGGTTTATAGTTTTGTATGAAGTAGCTGCAGAAAATCTGCTAATTTCTCTAAAATCTCTGCTGAAGAATGCTGCATAAGGTGCTGGAAGAGTTCTCCAAACCAACTTATGTGGGGACGAAAAGGGAGAGGAAAAAAAAGAAAGGGATTATTTTAGTGATTCTTATTATCAACTGAATCTAATATGAATGTCTTAAACTGCTGACACAACTGTCTTTAGATCACAGATTGGAGCTATGAGAGTTCTGAAATACCCAGCATTATTTTACCACTCATATTCTGACCTTAACATTCTCATCTGCCTTCCTCTGATGTTGCCTAAGAGACCATTTCAGCTACTAAAAATAAAAAATAAAAAAAAAACACACACACACACACAAACTCTTGAACTTTGGATTTTTGTACATATGTTCCTCTGGATAACAATCTCATCTAATATGTATATTACTCAATATACTGTCAGGCCGGTGTTCTCTCTCTCTCCCTTCCCGCCCCTCCTCCCCCAACTTGATTATCTCATTCCGATGAGCAGACAGATAACTGTCTTTCCTCTCAGTGTTTTTCTTACCCCAACACTTCCAGATGTGTAATTTCTCTTAACCACTAATGTTATTCACTCTAATGAAGGGTAGTGTATTCAGTACTTACTTAGGATAACCCCCTTTTGACTTCATTAGAAGTTTTATCTTGAGGGCCACAGACTTGACTGTTTCGGGACAAGATGGTGCCATTTAGGCAATGTCAGAGGTGAGGCACATATGCACCCACCAAGTGGAACTCCACGATAGAATGTTCCTCACTGAATCTTCTAATTACTAGTGCAAACCACTTCAAAGACAAGATCAAGGGCCATTGGCCCTGCTTCTCCTTCTACACAAGGTCAAAGAGCTGGTGAAGATTGTTGGGGAAATCAGACTGCACAATTCAAAGAGAAGGTGCAGAATATGCACTTTCCCTGGGCTTTTGGAGGGATTATGCCACGGAGTTTAGGTAGTCCATACTTGATATTTAAACCATAGAACCATCCCCTCAGGGCACAGCTATACAAAACAACAAGTGGTACAAAGAAGGAAAAGTGTATGTTCATATTTACCTTTTCTAGTAGTATAAGAACAGGGACATGTTAAATTATAAATAGAAAGGCAACAAATTTTAAATTGATGAAAACATTTTTTTGAAGAGGCACTGTATTTAAATCTGTGGAACTCATTGCTACATGAGATAACTGAGGCCAAGAGGTTAGAAATAGTTTATAAAAAGATTAGACACATATGTGTTAAATGAGAACTTTCACTGTTACATGAAGTAGGGTAATTTTTTAAAAGAGGGATATAAACTCTCATACCACTGAGCATAAACCAGCCACTAACTGATGGAGGTTAACAATAAGTTTTGTTTTGTTTTTCATAAGTGTCCACCTTAGAGATTCTTGCATCTTCCTCCGAAGCAGCTGATACTGGGCACTATCTGAGACAGGTTACTGGACCAGACTGATAATAGGTCTGATCCAGTATGGAAATTCCTGTGTTCATCTGGTAATTTTCTGTTATGTCTGAACACTCATATAAGCACATAGGAACAAATTCTGCCCTCAGATACACATATACAAACCCATTGACTTCTAAACTGGACAATTGGAAAAAGGCAAATATAGTGCCCACCTTTAAAAAAGGTAAGAAGGAGAATTTCGGGAGCTACAGACTGATCAGCCTCACCTCAGTCCCTGGAAAAATCATGGAACAGGTCCTCAAGGAATCCATTTTGAAACACTCGGGGGAGAGGAAGGTGATCAGGAACAGTCAACACGGATTTACCAAGGGCAAGTCATGCCTTACCAACCTGATTGCCTTCTAGGATGAGATAACTGGCTCCATGGATATGGGGAATGCGATGGACATGGTATACCTTGACTTTAACAAAACTTTTGATATGATCTCTGACAGTATTCTTGCCAGCCAGTTAAAGAAGTATGGATTGGATGAATGGACTATAAGGTGGATAAAAAGCTGGCTAGATTGTTGGGCTTTATGGGTAGTGATCAATGGCTCGATGTCTAGTTGGCAGCCAATATCAAGTGGAGTGCCCCAGGGGTTAGTCCTGGGGTCAGTTTTGTTCAACATCTTCATTAATGATGTGGATGATTGCATGGATTGCACCCTCAGCAAGTTAACTGATGAAACTAAGCTGGCGGGGAGAGGTAGATACCCTGAAGGGTAGGGATAAGGTCCTTAGTGACCTAGACAAATTGGAGGATTGGGCCAAAGAAATCTGCTGAGATTCAACAAGGATAAGTGCAGAGTCCTGCACTTAGGACGGAAGAATCCCATGCACTATTACAGACTGGGGAGCGACTGGCTAAGTGGAAATTCTGCAGAAAAGGACCAGGGATTTACAGTAGACGAGAAGCTGGATATGCGTCAACAGTGTGCCCTTGTTGCCAACAAGGTTAATGTCATGTTGGGCTGCATTAGTAGGAGCACTGCCAGTAGATTGAGGAAAGTGATTATTCTCCTCTATTCAGCACTGGTGAGGCCACATCTAGAGTATCGCATCCAGTTTTGAGCCCCCTACTACAGAAAGGATGTGGACAAATTGGAGAGAGTCCAGTGGAGTGAAACAAAAACAATTAGGGGACTGGGGCACATGACTTATGTAGAGAGGCTGAGAGAACTGGTCTTATTTAGTCTGCAGAAGAGAAGAGTGAGGCGGGATTTGATAGCAGCCTTCAACTACTTTTGGAAAGGGGGTTCCAAAGAGGATGGAGCTAGACTGTTCTCAGTGGTGGTGGATGACAGTACAAGGAGCAACGGTCTCAAGTTGCAGTGAGGGAGGTCTAGGTTGGATATTAGGAAAAAAACTATTTCATTAGAAGGGTGGTGAAGCACTGGAATGGGTTACCTAGGGAGGTGGTGGAATCTCCTTCCTTAGAGGTTTTAAGGCCTTGCTTAATAAAGCTCTGGCTGGGATGATTTAGTTGGGGTTGGTCCGGCTTTGAGCAGGGGGGTGGGGTAGATGACCTCCTGAGGTCAATTCCAACCCTAATCTTCTATGATTCTATGAACCCTATGCAGAAATCCATCCATAATATGCCTTTCTATATATATTTTTAACATTATATAAGAGAAAAAGTCATGGTGAGGAAAAATTTCTAATTGGTGCTAGAAATCAATGCTATGTAGATGTAACAGGGACACAAAGAATATGCATATGCAGACAGCACATGTATTTGATTACACATACAGATTCAGAAAAATAAGGAGAACTCATGATTTAGCCTGTTTGTTGGAAATAGAAACACAGGTTCTTAGGTTCTTGTTGAACATGAAATCTGAAGTTACAGTAGCACAGACAAAGACAAACCCTAGGAGGGGGAATAATTCTCATTTACACTTGTACAGCACATTTAACTCATCCAAGGATCTCTCAAAACACTTTACGAGCATTAATAAAGCCTCACAGCACTTCTTCTGAAGTAAGTGGGCATTATTAACTCCATTTGACCTATGGGGAAATTGAGATACTGGTGAGGCAAAGTTACTTGCCTTAGGTTTTAGAGGAAGGATTGTCCAGGGCTCAGGGTGCTAGTCATGGACTTGGGATACCTAGGTTTATGTCCCTACTCTGCCACAGATATTGGGCAAGTCACTTAGTCTCGCTTTGCCTCAGCTCCCTATCTGTAAAATGGGGATAATAACTCTTTATTATCTCACAAGTATTTTAAATACATTAAAGGTTGTGAGGCACTGAAGTATTATGGCAGTAAGGGGCATATAAATACCTAACATTCAGTCACAACAAATCAGGGTTTGGATTAGGACTCAAGTGAAGTAAGTCCTGACTTCCTTGTCACTCTCTCTCCTCTCATGTACTTCCCCACCTACAAAACAGAAAGGCTTATAATCCTCAACAAGGGGGTTCGGATCAGGGAAGCGTAAAGTGCTTGAGCTTAAGAAGCTATCAGATAAGCCTGCCTATGCCTGGATGTGGCTGCAAGGTACCATAACAGAGTGGCCTTGATCCTGTTTTAACCCCATCAACAGCCTCCGTGGGCTGCTTTATAATGAGCTCCTCATCTGATTTCACTGATCCAAATCCTTGCAGCAATATACCTGATACATTCCTGGCACGTTTCACATAAACCTTTCATATAGATCGTTCCAAAGAACTGATGCTAGATGTTATTTATGTTTTCACACTCAGTGTTAAGCCATGTAGGAGCCTTCTAACTAAGGAAACAAAAAGTCTGTGTTTGCAACACATTTGTACAAAAAAGCCCATTATGGGTCTGCCAGCCTCTAGATTAATTGACAGTCTCATTTGCATAAGTAGAGAAGCAGGAAGTGCAAAGAGACAGATGGGTGAATATTAATTAATGATCATAATGCTGAAAAAATAATTTGAAATATCCCATACCTTACTTCCCAAACAAGCCCACATTATTTACATGATGGTTTAATGCCGGCAGAAGGAACATACTAAATGCATACGGAACTACAAGATGTACCCTGAACTGTAAGAATTACTTAAAAATAAGCACAGAGGTGCATGTTTAGACTAGTTCAGTACAGCTCCTACAGACTCGGCCAAGAGGGAGGCTCATTTCTTACATGGTGGACTATGGATCCGGTGCCAGATGCAGTAAGGTGCTTCATGCAAACTCACTGACAGTGAGTCTATGGGACAAGGAGAATCCACTCATTGGTTAAATCCAAGATAAAGATTGGACAACCATGGACAGCCATCACCCTGCTAAACAATATTTCTTTCACAAATAACTTCAGATCATCTGCTGGTCCCATTGAAGTCAGTGACAAACTTCCACTGACTTCACTGGGACAGGATTTTTGCCCCTACATTTGTTAAAACAATAAAGAACTATGTTCATTTGTATTGGTATTAGCCAGGTTATTGACTTAAATTCACTGAGGAATATAAATTCAATCTTTCACATCTCCCCTTATTCCTGTATATTGCAGGTGATATCACTCAACGCTTAGAAACCGGGGAGATATTCAAGAACAATGGTGAAGTTTAGAATATCAGCCTTAAGACTTAATGTCCTTCGTTTTCTGGATCTAAGCCACATTCTAAACAGTATATTTACTTATGGATGGGGGTGCAAATAACTCCCATTACTGCTAACCTCTTTCTAACTGTTAAATTAGGCAGAGCAAGTGGTTGTGATTGGATGTATCATATACAGTCATGCAGAACACAACTGCTGTATATAGCAAGTATTTCCAGGTAGAATGCACTTACTGTGGTCATGAATAGCAGGCGTATCCAGGTAGAACAAGGCTACTATGCTACTGAATGTACCAGGACACAAGTACACCTGCTGTGTTCTTTAGGGAGCTATGTTTGTCCAGCTGCTGAACTATTGACTGTACTAGCTACATCCATGTAGCTAGTATATACCACTTACTAGTAGCTCCTAATGCTTACTGATATCATTGTATATTGTTATTATTTATGTATATGTATAAGGCATTCTTCACCATGAAGTGTTAACTATGAGTCATAAGCATTTATTGTGCTAGAAGAATGAAAAATGCAGTGTTGAAAGGGTTGAAGTTTGAAAGTAGCAGACAGGGGTTGGTGAAAGACTAGTTATAGAAAGACTTGAATTACAAATGTGCAGATCACTTCAGTGCTCTGAAAATATATATTTTTCAGGTTTAACTGCATATGGAATAGCGAACAATGTGGTTTAAGTCTTTAAAAAAAGGATAAGAAGTTGTGCCAGTGATACGCAATGAAATACTGACCTTATTCACACCCAATCCCAGATCAATGGAGCTGTTCAACCTTAGGCTATGTCTGCACTAGGAATTAAGGGTGTGATTCTCAGCTTTCGGAGACATATTCATGCTAGCTGTTGCCAAGCTAATACCCTAAAAATAGTAATGTAGCCACTGTAATCATGGGCAACAATGAGGGGTGGCATGGGCTAGCCACCCACGTGCAAATGCGTTGGCCCTCCTGGGACAGTCAGCCCGTGCTGTTGCTCACCAGTACCTGTGCTTTCACTGCTGCACTACTACTTTTAGCACACTAGCTTGATGAGAGCGAACACAGGTATGTCTAGGTGAGCTGGGAATCACACCCCTAGCTCCAACTGCAGACACAGCCAAAAAATGAGTTCGGTCTATAGCTCTATTAATTTTAATATGAATGCATTCACAGCAAGTCTAGTAATGAGTCTGAAAAGCTGCAGGAAGCATATTAACAGCTTCAGAACATTTGCAAATCATCTTTCCATTATATAGTTTAGAATGTGAAATAAAAATGCTTTATGGTGATAATTAATATACACCTATGTAGCATGTCTTTTCTTTGGAGGGATCCCAAAGTACTTTACAGGAATTACTTTATCCACCACTGAAATGCTGCCACCTTTGTGGTAAAATGCAGTAGCTGATTAAGGGTTTGATAATACCCACATTAAAATTAATAGTAAAATCCCATTTATTTCAATTGGAGTGGAAATAGGTCCTAAAAATGCACAGCAATCCTATAAAATACTTTGGGACTGGAAGTTAAGCAGAATACTTTACCTAACTGAAACTAGAAGGGGATTTGTGGGAGGCACAATCAAATTACCCAAGTTGAAATTTCACCAAGACATCAGGGTTAATACTCTTCAAAAAAAGTGCTAGGCACATATGTGTTAGCAGCTTTTAAAACCTTTAAATTATGTTATTCAATTGTTTTGTTCTTTCTTAATTTTTTTAAGGAATTGGGCTAACAACTTTGAAATACCACTAAAAAGAATGGAGCTGGTTTTTAAGCTACAAGAGTACATAGACAAAATATTTAATCATTTACAATTCTATAAATTATATATTCATAATTTATTGTGTGTTATATTATATATATAGTTGGAAAGCTAGATATCTAGAAAATATAGCTATAGCAACAATAAACATATGTTTGTGGTTCTCTGCTTGATATACAACCATGACATTAGTTTGCAGACCTTTGAAAATACTGTCCTAGTAAGTAATTATAAAGGTTGCATGCCAGGGATCACATACACTTAGCCAAATTACAAGCTCGTGAGAATTAGATGTCATCCCCACATGCACTACAGGGATCTGTAATGGAATAAATTATCACTCACTCTGAATGCACTAGGAGACATGCACAAGCTTTCATATGGACTACTTCCTACAATATATAGTAGGTATGAGATTTCCCGTAATGGGCAGCAAAATCAAAAAGAAAAGTGAAAAAAAGAGCAAGAAATGGGAATAAATCTTGAACTGCCATCATTCACTGGAATAAAAATGCAGCTGGCCTACTCTCCGGAAGATTATCAGTTGTTTATCTGTCCCAAATGACATAAATCACAAGTAAAAGTAGGTTTTGCATATGTCTCAATAGGTGCTGTAGCCAAATTGATTGTCCAACAGCTGTAGGAGCTGGGAGTGTAAATCAAAGGATGCCCAATGAAGCTGGGATTTGAAATTGAAAGGAAGGAACAGTCATGTTTCCTCTGGGGTGCATTAATCTGCATGAGTAAAATGGAGGAGGGGAAGGTAGTGAAAAAGAGAGATGAAGAATGAAAATAAGACCAAGGCAATGTCTGACAGAGAAAGAGTTTAACCTCCGAGTGCTGGAATTGTGGGTTAATCTAAATGACAAAGAAAGAGGACCTGCATTTCCCTCTGCTTCCTCAGCTATAATGAAGTGAGGAGTGGACTCTGTTTGATGGTAATGCATATTAGTTAATTGCTGCTCATTTTGGAAGGTTGTTTTAATCTCTCAGCCTTCTATTAAGACTGTTCACTGTATGATTAACATAGGAGCTGGAAAGAGCGGGATAGTTGTTATAAGAGGAGATTAGGAGTAGGATTCATAGATTCGGTTTCCCATCTGCCACTGACATGAGACAAGTCACAATTACTATGGGCTAGATTCACAAGGGGGGACTTAGGCTGAGCATTGTAATACCTAATTTTTATCCATCCTCCTGCCAAATGGAATTCATAACCCCCAACTTAGGTGCCCAGGATCCATATACTATACTGGGAAGATTTAGGTGCCTAAAAAGGTCTTCACAGAAGACAGCGTGCTAAGTGGGGAGTGGCTTTAGCTAGCTAATAGGAAATGCCAAGGAGAGGGGTGTGACCTAAGTACCATCCTTCAGAGGGAAGTAGGTGCCTTGCTCCAGTTGTGATTCACAGCAGTGAACCCTCTCCTGGAGTTAGGAATCTAAGACAGTTGAGCCCTTTTCTAAGAAATCCTGAGAGCAGGTGGTAGTGCCACCCCTTAAAATAATAGCCCACTAGTTAGAACTCTCACTTAGGCTGTGGGAGACAAATTCAAGTCCCTCCTTTGCCTGGTGGGGAGCAGAGATTTGAACGTAGGTCTCCTGCCTCCCAATTATGTGCCTTAACCACTGGGCTGTGGGGTATCATTGCAACAGAGAAAGAAACTCTGAAGCCCAATGGTTAGGGCACACCCTTAGGAGACCCAAGTTAAAGTTTCTGCCTAATGATTATGTAAATATTTTATACAAAGTGGAACAGCTTCAACAGGAGAGATTGAGAGAGACTCACTCCAGAATACCTCTAGCCCAGTGGTTAGGGCTCTCACATGGGTTGTAGGGGAGCTGGGTTACAGACTCTACTCCAAATCAGGTAGAGCGGGGATTTGAGCCCAACTCTCCCACATGTGGGGTGAGTGCTCTAACTATTGGGTATAAGGGTGGCACTGGCACCACCACCTGTTTTGTGGGGGACTGATCTAATATGCTCTGAAGTGGCCTCTAAGTACGTTTACCAGATCAAGTCCTGCAGGTGAGGCAGTTGGGGGAATGCCTTGTTTGTGAATCTCAATGGGGCTTAGGCATGAGTTAGGTGCCGAGGTGCTCAGTGGTGTCAGGATTGAAGTGGCTGTATGCATGCCCAGAGGCAGAAATTAGAGTCCCACTGAGACATCACCAGTGGAAATTAAGATGTTAGGTATCTACAGGGTTAAGGAGCAGGTGACCACAGGTTCTGGATTTAGGTACCTAAAGTGGAAATTAGTTACCTTGCGAATCACAACTTATATGCTTGTATCCACATCTGTAAAATGGAACACAGTTGCTGGCATTGAAAGTACCCTCAGTTTCCACATAGTCATGCCTAGATTAGGAAGCAACTGGTACCTCAGCTCTCCCTGCATGGTAATTGTGGATAAATGTTAAATTTCAATGGAAGCCATCACTCCTATCTCCTACGTGCCCTTTGATCTTTAATTCATTATCATAAAGCACTATAAGATGGCTAGCTGAAGGCACTATAGGAGAACAAGAAATGCTGAGCACCCTGATCTCCTGAAGTAGCCCAAGATCACACCATCACTGTGGCTGTTAAAATACAAGGTACCCATATTTGCTTTTTCCACTATGAAGGTAATGCATTTAACAGTCTTGGGGGTCATTAAATAACAAATCAGTGAATGGGAAAGGAATAAAACTTTAATAAAACAAACTGGAGAGCATCTCTGGTGAACTGCTACATGCAGCCATGGGCTGTTTCCAACCCCTGCCTCCAGGGCATATCTCCAAATTCCCACACTCACAACACAATCCCTTATGAGGGAGCATCTTAAAATCACAATCTTCCATAAACATCTCTCTACAATGCATAATACCCTTATCACTGAGTAGCAGCAAATGGCTAGATTGTAATTGTGCCACTGAGTTCTACTCTAAAGGTGAATGCATTCTGAAGGTGTAATAAAGTAAGAGCTTATATAGGCAGCCTATACACTGCCCTCAGAAAGGGCGAAAGTTTCTATATGAAAGTAAGGGATTATTTTGCTCATCTGAAATGAGCTGAAAAAGACAGCTTGGTCCCATTTAGGAAACAGAATGCTAGGAACTGAGAGAGGCTTTGGACTATGCGAGTTTTGATTGAAGCACTATTATTTGATGAGGCATTTGATCCTAAATGGCACCACTGAAGAGATTAATGAACCAGGAGACCAGTGAGTTAAATTAACATTTTTTTTAACTTAAAACATATCCTGATTAATATTAATTAATGCACAGAAAGTATGATAAGGTAACGCTAAAATGTCTGGCATAATCTGACATCTTTATTGATCTTTTTATTACAGAGACTATTTTTTTTTATTATATAACGTTACAAAATATATGTCCTTTTATAGGCCCACCAGCTATTTGTACTGTTCAAGTTTTAGATCCTTCCATATTCCCAAATACTGACTGTCTCAGCCTACAATATCGACGAAAGAACATTTATGCAATATTTGGATCCATCATCCTCTCCCACATGAAAACAAATAGGAGGGAAAAAGTCGCTGTGAGTGAGGATTCCGATGTGATTTTCCCACAGATATGCAGGGTGGGTGGTCTCATGAAAGGAAAAGTTAAGCTGGATATCTGCTGGGAAATACAATCCTACCCTGCAGATCCTGATAGGACCTGTGAAACAAAAGACCCTCATAGTGTACTGTGCTGGCCAAGTGCCAGCCCCGGTAGCAAGGGATGGCTCTTATACATCGGCTCACCAGCTACAACTCCCTCTACAGTAGTTAATGCCATGATGGGGTATCTTATGAGATAAGGTCCAGGGGAAAGTACTGCAGATTTAAGTCTTTCTGCACAAAGTAGCATGTCTCCTACAGCAGCCACTCTTCTACCGTTACACCCCTCCAAATGCTCAGATCCCCAATGACATAGTATCCACACAGAGGCTCTTCCATCCTCAGAGCTGCTGCTTTCCTCTTGTACTCTTCTCCTCACGGGAGGGGAAGGGACCCCCCAGCCTATGGTTTGGGGCCAACATGAGACTCAAACAAGCATCACAAATTGATAAGACTCATTTTGTCACCGCTCTGTATAAATTAAAATGATAAAATCCAAAGCAAATTTTGAAAATGTGTTCATGGCTGTGAAAGAAATTCAAATGGTGCTCAGAAACTACAGTGATGAGACATAAATATACCTAGATAACCAGTTCCCCTTAAAGTTGACAAAGCTTAGAAATGCTACATCCCAGCTCACGCTACACCAGACACCAATCAGCTAGCCTGAGAAAATGGTCCTCTCTAATTCCCCTGTCTCTTGATGATACCTTATGTGAGTACCTGGCACAACTCCCATGCAGATCAAGCTTCTTTAGGACATGTCTATGCTACAAGCACTATAATGGCACAGCTATGGCACTGCATCTGTGCCATTGTAGTTCTATAGTCTAGACACTTCCTACAGCAATCCTCTCTGTAAATATATCAGAGGGGTAAATACCAGGGAGGGAGAGGAGTTATTTAAGTTAAGCACCAATGTGGACACAAGAACTAATGGATATCAATTGGCCATCAACAAGTTTAGGCTTGAAAGTAGACAAAGGTTTCCTAACCATCAGAGGGGTGGCGTTCTGGAACAGCCTTCCAAGGGGAGCAGTGGGGAGGAGGGGAGAACTAACTGTCTTCAAGACTGAGCTTGATAAGTTTATGGAGGGGAGGGTATTATGAGATTGCCTATGATGACATGTGGCCCATTGGTGACTGCAAATTCAAAAATCTCCAAAGGCTGGCGATGGGACAGTAGGTGGGGAGGGCTCTTAGTTACTACAGAGAATTCTTTCCCGGGTATCTGCCTGGTGGGTCTTGCCCACATGCTCAGGATCTAACTGATCACCATATTTGGGGTTGGGAAGGAATTTTCCCATGGGTCAGATTGGCAGAAACCCTGGGGGGTTTTCACCTTCCTCTGCAGCATGGGGCATGGGTCACTTACAGGTTTAAACTACTGTCAGTGGTGAATTTTCTGTAACTTTAAGTCTTTAAACAATTATTTGAGGACTTCAGTAACTCAACCAGAGACTATGGGCCTACTACAGGAGTGGGTGAGGTTCTGTGGCCTATAATGTGCAGGAAGTCAGACTAGGTGTTCACAATGGGCCCTTCTGACCTTAAAATCTATGAGTCTACGTGGGAGGAAATCTGTATGGAAACTCAAGATGCTCCTGACAAACATGTGCCGCATAAGAGAATTTCTCCACTTGAGACTGAATTCCTTGTCTATCCATCCATCCCTCCCTAGCAACTTACAATAGCATTACAAGCTTCCCCCCTCTCCTCACCTGCCTCCATTAGGTTTGTCTAGGGTCATGTCTAGAGCAGTCCAGTGCTGCTTACTACCTTATAGGAGCTTAAGATAACACAGTTCAATGTGGTCCACCTGTAGGCTAGCAGTTCATTTGTGGAAAATAAACAACATGCTATTATGCATCAACATCGGGGGTTGCCAAGCATTAGACATGACCAAGACCTGCCTGATTTGATACCTATCATGGCAGAATGCTTTCCTCCTTTTGAAAGGAGACATGTATTTGAGGATGGGGACTAAGAGATATGAATGTCATATATACCGGGGCACATTTGCGACTTTCAGTTTCTACCTGTGTGTGCACAAACTTGTGCTTATATTTTGCAGGCACAACAGCTGCTAACACTTGAATATGCAAATGCTAAATAGTGTACCATTGGCAGAAGTGTTAGTATTCGTACCCATTAGGGACAACGGGTGCCGGACAAAATGTTCAGAGATAGAGGTTATGAGAGTGGAATTACTTCTGTGAAGTTTCACAGCTCTTTTTGCTGCCCTTATTTAGGATAAAGGAAGGAACTTTTGAGTGCTTAATTGGTTCACATTCCTATTCCTCATGCTGGCACTGTGCATGGGTTGAATTTCAGTCAGAATGAATAAAACAGACAAGGAAAAAATGTCCTTTGTCTCTATCCATTCAGCTCTCTCACAAGGATGGATTAACACATTCCTTCAGTGGCTCAGAAGTCCAGATACATTGAAAGAGACAATTCTGCACTAGGGGAAGGTGGATGGACCATGTAACAAAATTGGACCTATTTCTCTGCTCTATCTGAATCTGGGTACACATTCAATACATGTAAAATTGCCAATATCTGGAGTATGTAGCCATGTTTGTTCAGGGTTTCTGAATTGAAAGGAATTTGACTTGGCCCTTGGGTAAGAGAGTGTATATGCATAGACTAGTTTAAGTAACCCTTGTGGAGATAGCTATTTCAATAAGAGAGCTTAATCTCCCTGTAAAACATATTCTCTTTGTTAAGAGAGTCCATGGACCAATACACCACCAACACAGGCTTGGCATAGGATCAGGAGCAAATCTTTTCCCTGATTCTGCACCACTGTTGCTCTATAAATGGAGGACTGACCAATGGATCCTTGGAATCATGGATTGTAGGGTCCTGCCCCATACCTCAGCCTCACCACTTCCACAAACCCTGTCCTATATGGTGGCATGGCATAAGAGCATACACACCATGTGTGGCTCCAGGTGTTCTGCTCCCTTAGCCCAAAAGAACCAGGCTGGTTGTGCTACAGACCCTGAACATAGAAGCGAGATTTGCCCATTACTGAACAGATGTCTACATGTGCAATATTACAGTATGTGTGGGTACAATACACAAACGTGATCCACAGATATGCTAAATACGGAAGCCAATAGTCTGGCATAATGCAAAACAAGATTTGATTTTTCTGTGCATGTAAAGGTGAGATCAGCAGCCTCTGCTTAGGGAACACAAGCTTCATGTTTCAAGACAGACATACCAGGGGGAGAAACAATTTTTCTTCTTCTCTTTATGTCCCACCACTGCTCAACAGCCTAGTTATATTCTGAGGGAAATAGGGTTGACCTTCTCTGAACCATCAGGTATTGGGACACTGTCAGAAACAGAGTGTACAGGACTAGACAGAGCTTTGGTCTGATCTGGTATGGAAGCTACTAGGTCGAAAGACAGAGACTGTAGACACATGGATATATTGCTGTGGCTTTAACAATACATTATCTAGTACGACTTTGCACTGCAAATTAATGCAACTAATGCGTTTTACGATCGACTTATGCCAAGTTAATAATGAGAAGACTCCAGCCCAAACAATTGAACTCCATTGCCCTCTGTACCCCACTTTTTAATGCACTCAGCTTCCTGATCCAAGCTTTTCATTATGATATATAAAACAGATTAATGAAAAGAGGGTCAAAATGATTTTATAGGTTTTGAGATAAAGGTGAGAACCCAAATTGTTGATGCCCGTTTATTAACGATAATAGGATATTATGTTTGGAGAGCTTCTCTGTGGCCTTGCCTACTCTGCATACCATTGTGGCAATAGTGAGAGGTACACACTCTACACCTCTGCAAAAAATATAGTAACTCAAAGCAATATGCTATCCCCAGTATCCCTGTATTATTCTTGCTTCTGCCTGTACTAGCATAATGCCTCCATCCATCTCAGTTCAGGTAGGCAGCAATTATTTTTCCCCCCACCACCGGTGCATCTCTCACTCAAAGAGCCATCATTTGAGTCCTATATTATTAATTTTTTTTTCATTTATTTGTATTGCAGTAGCACCTAGGAATCCTAGACAGGGAGCAGGACCCCATTGTGCTAGGCCCACACAAACAGGAAAAAAAAAAAAAAGACAGGAATGACTTAATCCATCATCAGAGAAACAACACAGGAGAGAATATCTTTTATTGGTCCGAATTCTGTTGGTGGACTGGAGAAGCTTTCGAGCTTCACAGAGCTCTTCTTCAACTTTGGGGAAGGTAAGCAGATTGTCTAAGCTAAATACAAGGTGGAAGAGATTGTTAAGCATAAAGGGTTCACACATGCTGTAGGATACCACTTAAGATGAAGTGTCCAATTAACGTCAGCACCCCACTAGAGTGGTGATGTAATGAGCCATAAAACCAGTGTTTCTCTTAAGTCCATGGTTTTTAGTGTCTAGCAGAGTTATTAATTTAAGTATCCAAGCTCATCTTTTGAAGGTGTTCTGCAGATTTCTTCTGAGTATGAGGACATATTTATACTGAAACCATTAGTGAAGGAAATCTGCTTTTAAACACACACAATTTTAGGCCCGGTCAAAAAAAATGAAAAAAAAAAAAAAAAAGTGGAAAACAAAATGGGAATTTCAGTGTTTTCATTTTGCAGTTTTTGAATCTAACTTATTTTTTTTCTTCTTTCAAAATTTGTTGTGAATTTTTTATTGAAATGCGATAAATATCACTATATAGATTTTTCATTTACTGATCAATAAATGAAAAATTACACAAATACTTAAACTTAATTAAATTAAAACTTGCAAAAAATAATAAATGTCTAAGAAGTCAGAAAAATTATTCTTGGGGAAGAAAGGTCTTAAAAAATTAACCAGCTGTACAAAATACTTTAATGGGCACAAAAATATGTAATTTTTTTGTTGCTGAATTAGTAACTTTCAGTGAGTGGTATGGCTCTGGCACAGATTACATCTGTGTGAATGAATAAACTTGAAGCTTTTGGTCCAATAGCTGAAAAAATAGGAAGGTCTGCTGTACTAGATGTCAGATGTCCTAACAAGGAACAGACTCCTGTGGCATTTGTGAAGGAGGAGTCATTAGCTTGTCCCTCTATTTTGTGTTAAACAATGTGCATACATAAGAACACATTCTCCATGACTGTCAAATGCACAGTTTGAAAGTCCTACCATAATATCAAATTAACTTCCCGATGTGTGCTTCACATCCTCCCCACCCCACAAATCATACTAGTCATATATTCTGATAACTCTCAGGGGTTTTATTAATTTGGGGAGTGATGCATGAGTGAAAGTGGGGTGCTGAAAATGTGCCAAGACAGGCAACAAAAGAGCTAGCGTAAAGCCAGGACATCATTCCAGCACTTCAGCCTTCTACTGTGATTGCATTGGCTCCATTCCTAGTGTACAAGTGAGTTTAATTTACAGCAGTGGTATATGGAAGGTGTGCAGATATGAAATTCAAATTTTAATGCAAAATATTTTGGATAATTTTCAAGACAAATTAGCGAAGCTCATACACACTTGTCTGCCGCTAAAATCTCAAAGTGCTTACAGTTCTATGTGACGAATTAGCAATTCACAAAATGAATGGCCCTCTTGTGGACATAAGGAAATCCTAGTGTATTAGTGATTTCAGGCATAGGAGACATACATAGCAAAACTATGTAGCAAAACTTGAGGCTTTTCTATTCAAAGCCAAACTACACCCAGTGCTCAACAGAAGACTTACAACACTGACAGGATGAGTAACTTCCTCCATATTGCTTTACCTAATATATAGCATTCTAGTGCTCCTATCACTACGGTATCTGGTCATCCAACCAGGGTCTTAACTCTTACCTAGAATAGGTCAATTTTATGGACTATTCTATCCTTGGCCTGTCTTCCTTTTAAGACTACAGTGGGGAAAAGGGTGGATAGAGATGCAGAAGTTACTCTGAGATTCAAAATGGCCCTATCTGGCCATGATCACTCTTCCAAATCCCCTCCCCATGTTCTACTTTGAACAATGCCTAACAGGCTGCTACCCTCCACAAGTGCCCTCACTCTCCTCTTTCCAGTATAAGCACAGATCTTGTCCTCCAAAGATCTTAAAACACGCCACAAACATTATTTATGACTCACAGAACTACCTGTGAGGAGAATCTACCTGTGAGGTAGAAAATTCTATTATACCCATACTACAGATAGGTAAACAGAGGCATGGCCAGATTAAGCAGTTTATTTGGAGCCCCAGAGTCAGTAAAGGAGCCAGAAAGAGAGACCAAGCTTCCTAAACCCTCACATCAAATGCTCTGCTCTAGCCTCCTGGACCAACTTCACTCATTTAAACTTATTAACAAGCCAGTTGGCCTAAAAGTCAGGCACTGGTAACCTTGAAGAGATCAAGGCACAATGCACTCTCAACTTCATAGGTTTCAGCACTCACCTCCAAAAACAACTCTGATTCATCCCAAACCAGACCTAGAACATCCCAGGCCCACACTGCTCTGCCAACGCAATCCAATCCTGTCCTGGCCCATCCAATTCCAACCAGGTAGACTGCTCTGTCAGTGTACCTTAATCTCCAGCTACAACACCTGGGTTTTTCTTAAACAGAGCTAGGTGACTGGCAACCATGCTGAATAGTGCAGCAGTGTGGTGATGTGTACAAACAGTGTGTTAAGTTGAGGTTTCACTAGTGTCCTAGACCTGAATCAGGTCTCTAGAGGTGAAAGGTCATTGTGCTAACTCACAGCATCACTCCTAGTTCCCTGGGAGACTTTTTTTTCTAACCACCCTCCATTTAGAACCATTAGAATATTGAGACACATCCATCCTATTAAAGCCTGTGTTGTTAATAGTGAATAACTTCTTTGAGACTCAGAACAATTCACTCTGTCCTGTGAAATGGAATTGAGAGTGATAGGGGTGATATAAACATAATGCTCAGTATCACTTGCAATAAATCCCTTAATGCCCCAGCAGAAAATCTCTATGAGTGAAGAGGCTGTTCATGTATTTATGTCTTGTTACTTTCTTTCTCTTCTACATGGAAATCAGAATCTCAGCAAAAGCAGAGGGAGAGTTTATGTTTGTGCGTGTGTGTGTGTGTGTTTAAAAAGAAAGAAAATGCTAGGTTATCAGCCTGGATATGCCACGCTCAATCTGATATTACTAGATGTGAGCAACAAAAACAGAGTTAATGTTCCATAGTGAAAGTAGAAGTGACAGTAATGCCCAGGAATGGACTTGTAGACAAAGAACTCACTGTAAAAGCTCAAATGTCAAGTGTAACAGAAGTTTACATTACTTCAGGTTTTTGACTTTTGCCCTATGAGTTTCCTCTTTTTTCCCCCATATATCCAGAGTAACAGGACTTGCAAACTGGCCTTAGTATAACACTTATTTGTTTTTTAGCAGTAATCAATGGATGGAATCAGCAGTATCCCCAATGCTTGTGTGAAAACTACTTGCAGTTGGAGAAAGCAATTATTTCTCTGTTACCCTCATGCACAACATGTGTCCTGGGGATGGATAGATTATAACATGGGCAAAATTCAATTGGACTTGACATTTGTTAATGTTACTTCTCTGCACTAGAAAGAGGCCAAGCTTCGAAATAATTTGTCTGTTTCCAGTGGAAGGGAATTGGCATTCAAACTCCACTCCCCCCACCTGCCGCAGCAAACATCTTATTCAGTCTCCCCCCCCCCCCCCCCCAAACTCTTCAAAGTCATCAGCCAATCCCTTTCTCCTGAACCCTGTCTTCCTTCTCCAGGCAGCCTGTCACAAAAATATGTTCAAGCCCAGGGAATACAAAAGGATGTGATGGACTGAAATGTACATGTTTTATTTGAGAACACAACAAACAAATAAAACTGGAAAACAAATGTATTTACTCAGCTATAAGCCACATTATTCCTGGATATAACATTTAGTCACACAACCCCAGTGGGTACAGTGGGGTTTCAGAGCGAGTCAGAGCCGAATTTAACCCTATGTTTATACACGGTGTTCACCTATTAGAAGTCAAAGACCTGATTTTCAGAGATTGCTGAGGAACAATCATTCTCCTTTACTTTACCTGGATATGTGAGTGCTCAGCTTTCCCGGAAATCAAGTCCCAGGAGCTTTACAGTAGAATGCAATACAAATGCAGTTTTAATGCCATAGGTAGGATTCTCAGCTGGTGTAATAGGCACAGACTTCAATGGAGCAACACTAATGTATTGATTTACAGTAGCTGAGAACATGGCCCACAAACTGTGCTCCTGACTCTCCATTATCCCCTGTCCATTCACATAGGAATTGGGTAGAGATCAGATAACATGACTGGGTCAATTTTATGTAAATTCTTTGACTTGCTGTGTTTACACTAGAGAACAACTTGGCCCAGTATTTGGACAATGTGGTAGCAATAATAAAATAAAACAACAGTAATAAATTATAAATAGTATCTTGATCATAAAGTATTTCCGTCTGAAAATTTCCGATGTGCTTCACAAAAGGGTAGACAATATAATTATTTTCATTTTACAGATGTAGAACTGAGGGCTAGATTCACAAGGGTGATCTAGGTACCTGATTGCCACTTTAGGCACCTGAGTCCAAAATGTAGATCCTCAAAATCCCTGCTCAGCTGCCACCTAACCCTGCTGGTGCCTGAATTTTCATTGATGAAGTTCTCTAGATGCCAAAATTTCTTCTTGTGGGCATAAGCACAGCTGCCTCAGTCCTGACACTACTGAGAAACTCAGTGCCTAGTTCACATCTAAACCCTGCTCTCCCCTGTCTATTTCACCTGATCCCATTGACATGATCACTGTAGCAAAGACTGGAACCTTGGTCTCCCACATCCAGGTGAATGCCCTAACTACTGGGCTATAGAGTAACTCCCATGCTTAATAAATATTGAAATATTGTATAAAAAATGGAATAGCTTTAACAGGAGAGATTGACAGAGAACTCACCTAGAAACTTGGGTTCAAGTCCCTGGTCCACATCAGACAAAGTGAGGATTTGAACCTGTCTTGCAGGGCCTGGGTGAGTGCTGTAATCACTGGGTGATTGAGTAAAAGGAGGCCTCCACCACCTCCTTGACTTTTCTCAAGAAAAGATGGACTTTCAGCACCTACCACTAGGAGAGGGTTCACCACTGTAAATACTGAGTGGAAGGAGGCACCAGACTTAGGCACCTAACTCCATTTGGGAGGTGAGGTTTAGGCCACACCCCTTTCCTGGCACTTCCGACTGGCTAACTTAAGCAACTCTCCACTCAGCATCTGGCTTCTGTGGATCCCTTTTTGAAGCACCTAAACCTCCCCAGCAACGTATATGGAGCCTGTGTGCATAACTTGGGTTGTGAATTTCACTAGTGGCAGGGTGCCTAAAGGTTAGGTATTGTAACGCACAGGGTAAGTGAATATGGCCCTGAGAGCTTAAAGAGTTGGCACTAGAACACAAGTCTTCTGACCCTCAGGTGTTCTCCACTAACCATGAAGTCACACTGCCTCCCTAAATGTACCATGAGCACTATATCCTGTGGGACTCACTCAGACCCCAACAATATGGTTTGGTATTTCCAACAGCACTAACAGTTGGCCTAGCACCAATAGGAACAGGTAGGCCAATACTGAGTGCTTTTGAAAATCCCAATGCATGGTATATACGATGTGTTATACTGGCCACAATGCCCTTTAGGTTATCAGATAGGTATTGCATTTGAGTTTTTTGCTCACAATGGAGTGACCATCCAAAACAATTTTCCCTCCTTCCTGAGTAGGAATGTTTGGCTGCCTTTAGAGGTGAACATACCAGGGAGAAAAATATGAATTGACTATTTTATTTGAAAATGTTCACAATATTAGTTGAACAAGTTATTTGCATAACTCACCAGCAAATTAGTTCACCATCTGGTTACAACAGAGAATTTTGTCATTGACTTCAGTGGAGTTAAGATTTCACCCTATGTGAACCATGAAATAAAAGTTTTGTCAAATAATTTGAAAAAAATGTCAAGTTTGTTAAATAATATTTCAACTATAGTCACAGTGTAATGCGGATAGATTTAGCTTAATATCACACGACATCACCTTGAGGTAGTGCTTCGAAGACCCAGTTATGGGGATTCTTTGGCACCTGATGATGAGGTGACATGGTTAGCTAATTACATGACACCATTAGCAACTTGATGTGACTTACTTTGACCACAAACTGCAAGTGTGACAAATTACCCAAGAGCTCACAAGAGGCACAGTCTGAAGTTGTGTCATTGCTGTATGAAAACCATTATTATGCTTTCATGAATTGCACAACCCAAGGGAAGGCAGGCAGTGATACTTCAAATAAGAGGTTTTAGCTGGGTGGGTTTGAATTCTTAATCCCAGTTTGGATTTATTGTGCTGGCTCCTGGAAAGCAGAGATAGACACAGACAAAAACTCTTGTCAAAGTGCATGCCAGGAAATGCTGTGGCTCCTGCACTCCCGAATACAAGTGCCCCTGTGTATTGGAGCAAGATGTGTTTTTATTGGATGGACAACTGCTTATTCTGCTAAATAAATTCTGCATAGTTGGCCTGCAGGAATTGTACATGGTGGTTTCAGATGCAAACTTGTATGTGATGGGAATGCTTTCAGGACTGGGTATATACACTTTGCTAAGTGAGAAAGTGGAAAACACAGACTCTTGTGATGTTTTCAATCTCTTTACATTTCATATTGGCAGAATAAACCTCACCTTGTCAATCCCCCCCCCCCCCCCCCCACACACACACACACTGTCTCTGCAGCCATAAATAAAGATAAAGAGTTAATCATTCATAACATAACATAACATAACATAACATAACATAACATAACATAACATAACATAACATAACATAAGAATGGTGATACTAGGTCAGACCAATGGTCCACCTAATCCAGTATCCTCTCTTCCGAAGAAGTGGGCTGTAGTCCACGAAAGCTTATGCTCTAATAAATTTGTTAGTCTCTAAGGTGCCACAAGTACTCCTGTTCTTTTTGCGGATACAGACTAACACGGCTGCTACTCTGAAACCTCTCTTCTGACTGTGACCACTGCCAAATGCTTCAAAGGGAATGAATAGAACAGGGTGATTATCAAGTGATACATTCTGTGTTGTCAAGTCTCAGCTGCTAGCATTCAGATGTTTAGGGACATCCAGAGCATAGGGTTGCATCCCTGGCCATCTTGGCTAACAACCATTGATGGACCTATCCTCCATGAATTTATCTAATTCTTTTTTGCACCCAGTTATAGTTTTGGCCTGCACAACCCCCCTGGCAATGAATTCCACAAGCTGACTGCACATTGTCTGAAGAAGTGTTTTTTTTTTTTGTTTTTTTTTAAACCTGCTTCCTATTCATTTCATTGGGTGACTCCTGGTTCTTGTGCTAGGTGAGGGTGTAAATAACACTTCCTTATTCACTTTCTCCACATGATAGAGGTCTATAAATTTATGAATATCCCCCCTTAGTCATTTTCTTTGGAAGCTGTTCCATGCCCTTAATAATTTTTGTTGTCCTTCTTTATAATTTTTCCATTTCTAATACATCTTTTTTGAGATGGGATGTTTGAGCTGCACATAGTATTCAAGTTGTGGCATACCATGGATGTATATAGCAGCATTATGATAGTTTCTGTCTTATCTATCCCTTTCCTAACGTTTACTAAGAATGGTAGCTTTTTAGACTGCCCCTGCACATTGATCAGATGTTTTCAAAGAACTATCCACAATGACTTCAAGATCTCTTTTTTGAGTGGCAACAGCTAATTTAGACCCCATCTCTTTGTATATATGTTTGGGGTTGTGTTTTCCAATATTCATTATTTTCTGTTTATCAACACTGAGTTTCATCTGCCATTTTCTTACTCAGTCACCCAGGATTTTTGTTTTTGTTTTCCGTTTTTTTTTCTTCCAGAAAATGCCAAGGCAGATTAATCAGCCACTTGAATTTCTTCTTCTCCTCAACCACTAGATATATTTCTTTCCATCCATCCACTCATCCTAAAAGAGTGATTATATGCATGAGACATCCGCTTTCACAGATGTAATTGCCATAGTGTGTGTCTTTGAACATCCGCCAGCTGTGTCCAGTCCTATTTCTTGGCTCCCACTAGCCACTGCTCGCTATATGCCTCAGATTCTACTGGCCATGTCTAGCTAGCCCTGATGAGATCTACATATATATTTCCATCCTTATTACTTGATAATCTTCAATAACTATGTCTACCCAGTTTTCATACTACACTGACCTCTCATTTTTTCACATCTCTCACCATCCACCGCCCCCATCCCAGACATCCTCAGATAGGTTACTTGTTTTATGTCTAATCTGTCTCCATTTCTTCCAGCCATATCCAGCCTCTCTCATCTTCATATACCAATGTACTCTGATTTAACTCTCACCTCCAAACACATGTACGTATTGGTTGTCAAATTTGCTGAACCAACTCAACTAATCTGTACTGGGTACTACCTATCTAATATACCTCATACTGCACACAAAATCCAATGCCTCTGTGTGTTGTCTGCTGAAAAAAAGAAAAGGGAAAAAAAAGCAAGCTGTGTTTTCAGAAGCTTAGTGACTCAGTGCTCTGGAAGTAGGAAGGGGAAATGGCTTGTCTTTTTATACAGCCTGAAATTACAACAGGAAGCAGTTTGGTAAGGGATCTGTTTAACATTCGTATTTTCATTTTAAGGTTTCATAAAGTTAAATTAGCCCCTTTTGAGGCTGCTAAACTAGTAATTTAAACATATTTAGCTCTGAATATATATCTCTGTTTAAGGGCTGATATACATATGGGCATGATCTTCACCAGTTGGTTTTCAATGCTGTTTCAGCTGATGACTCATTTATTCTGTAAGTAGAAATCAGTATAGCGGTTGAAATCATAGAATCTGTCTGACAGCTTTGATCTGAGTACAAACCTTATATTAATGGTGGATTTTTTTTCTCTCTTGTTATTTGAAGTTAGTTTGATGGATCTTAGCCCAGTTCTTGGCAAACAGGTATTCATAAACATCATCATAGCCACTAGAATTACACTGGCACCGTTACTAGCACTCCTAGCAGAAGCCACAGACTGATAGTCATGGAGACTATTTTAGTTATTACTACTATCGGCCAAATTACATAGAGGTGGCCCCTACAGATCAGACTTGTGATACATTATCTGAGGAGGCAGTATGCTTGGAAGCTCAGTACCCATATTGTCCCATTCTGTGCACTGAAAGGGTTATCAATCTAGCATGTTTCCTTACAAATAATTTCTCTTTAAAAAGTACATGGCTCAAAACCTCATCTTATATACGTTGGTGCTGCTTCACTATCTTCAGTGGAGCTATGCCAATTTACACCAGCTGAGGGTGTAGCCCTATCTATTTTTGAAATATCTCATATTTTTTCTTAAATGAATAAGTACATAAATAAGCAAATAATTAAACAGCATTAAATCATGTCTTTGTGTATATATAGTTATACAGAATACAGAACATTCAGTGTCTTATTCACAGGCCAGTCAAACTAAATCTTAGCTTCTCTTTTCCACGTAGGGCTTTTGCTGGGTCAATAGAACCAGAAGCATCCACTTGCATGCGATGGCAGCTTCTCATGGCTAGTTGCAGGCAAGGCTGGGGTTAGAACAAGTGGGAAGCAATTGGCCCACATATTCTCCATGTTGTGCTATATGGAGGGAGGCAAATTTGTAAAGGCACAGAAAAAATGACTTCCACACACATACATTCTATACAGAGACTATCTCCTTCCACAAAATACCAGAGCAGAACTTATACTGCATCTGGGCCTTTCTTGGATGTGGAGGTGAGGGAGGGTTCCAAGTTGAGAAAGCCTTGTGGAATGTTATTCCCACATGCTTCAAGGTGCAATGAAGGGTCAAGCATACAAGTAAAAAGTTTAGTGAAGTTCAAACCCTTTGCAGTTTAGGGTTCATCTAAAACAAATCATCCTCCTCGGTGCCAGTAACCCTCCCATCTCTGTATGCATGGGCTCTGAAGCAAAGAAAGAAAATGTTTTTTGTTTTTTTTTCTTGTTTGTGGATTTGGGAGTTTTCAAGACACACCTCATCATTCATTTTTCTGCATCTACACAGTGATGACACCAAGTCAAAAACAGTTTCCATCAGAGAGAGAGGCAGGGAGGAGCAAGCCTCCAGCTCTCTCCAGAATGACAGACCTGGGAGTGGGGCTGAGGACACCGCAGGCAAATATCATATTAAACAGACAGACTGATCAGCTCAAGATAAGCTGCTGCTCTTGTCTGCCTCTTCCTTACATTCAGAGCCAGTTTGACAGTATGACACCTAGAAGTCATTACCATGTCTGTACCATGATCCAGCTTGCACACAGTTTTGTTCTTTTCCCTTTATGCTTTGGCTTTTCCTTTGGGATTTCATCACTCTTTGCAACATTAGAATGTCAAGTAATTTGCACCACGAGCTACTATTTATTCCAATGCCCAGAACCCTTCAGTGTCAGTGAGTAGCACAGACATGCAGTGAGGACTTGATCCTGTCCAGATTGGGTGCATAGTGCTGCCTGCATGAATAAAAGTCAAGTAAAAAATGATGAGCAATGGTGGAAGTGCAGTGGACTAAGATCCTGCATTAATGGGACTGCTGCTGTGTGGTATCAAGTTGCAGCTGCCTAGTAGCAAGAGAGAGAGCTAGTAGGGTGACTAGATACCTTATTACTGTGAGGACTACATCTAAATCCATGTCTCCTCATTCAAGACCATTTTACACCTAAACCAGGACCGGCTCCAGGCACCAGCTTACCAAGCAGGTGCTTGGGGCGGCCACTTCGGAGCGAGGCAACACGTCCAGCGGCAATTCGGTGGACGGTCCCTCACTCCTGCTCGGAGCGAAGGACCTCCCGCTGAATTGCTGCCGCAGATCGCGATCGCGGCTTTTTTTTGTTTGTTTGTTTGGCTGCTTGGGGCGGCCAAAACCCTGGAGCCAGCCCTGACCTAAACCTTGCCCCGTCTTATCCTGTATTCTTGTGCATAAAGGGAGTAGGTGTGTAAGGCACTTGAGACTTACTAACACTCAGCAAAGGATACACCCCGTACCGTGCCTTTCTGATACCCATACTATGCCTCCACTTTCACTGTGCAAGAGCTGCGGGGTTCAGAGCCTGAATGGCATTCTTTCTTCCCTTCCTTCACAGCATACCTGCTTGCTATACTGAATGGGAGTTATGAAATTAAAAATCTGTTTCTCTCTCTCTCTCTCACATGCACCCACCCACTCCTGTGACTACACTCAATTTCACAGTGGGTTCCTTACTTCCTCGAATCAATGGATGCTAGATAATTGAAGGCATTCTGTTTCAATGAAAGAATAATTCCTCAAAGCACTAAAATGATAATAAACAAACAGCCAACCAACCAACCCTGACTTGACTCCATCTGGAGAATAGCGGAAAAGACGCTTGATTCTCTAATCTGCCTGTGCAATCCCTCAAGTGAAACTCCACAGTGAGGGGAGCACGCTGCTAATGCTGCAAGCTCTCTTCCAGAAAGGAGCTGAAATATCTCTTGCAGAATCTTATGCTATATATTTTCCTCCTCCTCTCTGCTCCACTCAAGATGGGCTAGAGCTGACTGAGTTTTAACAAGCCTCGGGCTGTGCAGAGGACTCAGTGAAATTCAGTGTGAGCGTGCATGCAATCGGCACATGGTCTAAAACAAGCCATGAATTTACCCTGCTAAACCACTGAGGAGGGAAAATGTTGCAAGAGCACCCCCTGCAATCAGGTGGAGTGGTTTGATTTGTTGTCTTAAGTGGATTCTTGAAACTAATATCTTGTGTTGACCAAGATAAGAAATGGAAAATCTTTAATCACTTTGCCTCTACTCCACAAAAATCACAGCACTAAGACATACACTATTTTTTTCTCTTTAGCCCCACTGTCCATACGCTCACTGCACATTGTCTATCGTCACTGTAAGCTTTTCAGGACACAGATCTTATCTCCATACACATCTGTACAACACTTAGCACACTATTTCTACTGTAGACATATCTTTGTAAAAACAAGCTATCTAATAACAAAACCTTACATTTTACATAGTGCTTGTGGTCTAGATTTCTATAGGCTAACAATGTAGTGAATGAGATCCAGGCTTGGGGGTATGACAGAGAGGAGCCTTCTCAGCCTTAGGCGAGGTGTCTGGTGCAAGATAGGCTCAGTGCATACCTGGGTCACAAAGCTCATCTTTGGTTTACTTAAATATAAAGTTTTTAACAGTCACACAACGTAGGCTTTTGCTCCATTCATAAGAGACAGCAATTGCAAGGGCAGTGCAAGCATCCCCAAACCATATCCTGTGAGCGCATCTCAACCCTCGTCTACAGGGAACCCCTCTAAGGATGAAAAAGTGGTTCAGCTTCCATATTCTATTTATCCTATGGCTTCTCTGATGAATCTTCCAATGAGGGTCCCACTTAGTGTCACCTGTGATGCGGACATGTGTCCATTAGAAACTAGAGTGAGACCAGGAACTCATTTCACATAAGCCACTACGTATCCAGCAGAGTGTAATGACTGCGTGCCTCACCAGTTGGAATGTGTAGCAGAAAAGACAGGAAGCAATCAGTTGTAATGTGTATAAAAGGTGTTTTGTTTTAAACTATTGGATAAACACAATTTCTATAATTCTTCTAAGGCTCTGCATTTCTCAGTCTAACCATACAGCCTGTCTCCCTAAGTTCTGGTTTAAGAAGTCATGAAAGAGACTCCTCATTTCATTACAGGCTGGATGTGAACAAGTGAAAAGCTTCATAACCCATTACCAATCTCCTAAGAAATGTAGGTTCCCATGAGAGAATATATAGACTACTGACAACATTCTAGTACTGAGAGATACAAGAAAGTTTCTATCCTCAACTCTGCCATATCAATTGTGTGACTTACTATTTAACATTTGGAAATTATTTCACATTTCTCTATCTCTAAAATAGGGATTATAATGCTTACCCTATTGAAAATGTGTGTTTAAAGGCTTAATTATTTAAACTATGGAAAGTGCATTAAACTGTTCAAATAAAGAGTAAAATGTTGCTATAAAAGCCTCTGATGACTTAATCTGGAGGACCCCAGCTTCCCAAAGAAAGTCTTGTGATGAAAAGATCAATGGTTAAAAGATCAAAGGAAAGTCAAAGGTGCAAAGATGTTCTAGTAAAGAACAGTTCCTATGATTTCATTAGTGTCAACATGTAGGATTCTACAGAAGAAAAAAAGTCACATTGGGAAGCCATAGTAACTTTTGATGGATAAACGATTAAACCAAGACATATTGGGCAACACAGAGAGAGGAAAGGATCCTTCTAGAATAGCAGTTACAAATGCAACTAGCAGACACTACCTGCCTTGGGGAAAAGCCTGCACATCAAGAGCTAAATTGACCCCACATGTTCGTGTGAGTTATAGCTGACCTAGCAAGAACAACAACTGACAATGAAGAAACAGAATTACAACTTTTTGGATGCCAGAGTGCTGCATTTGACTAGGGGTAGAGGAAGAGAATCATTCCTCCCCGCTCTTCCTCCCCCCCCCCAAAGAATCTGTTTCTTTGTCATAGTTTAGAAGTTTAAAGAATGAGACTTAGTAGTATTACTCCAGTACTATGCTTACTGAATTAATCGCATGAGTGAGCTTCAATGTCACATAGATATCACCCAATAGCATTGACAGTGTACCAAAAATATATTATTCAAGATCAGCTTTAATTGCTTTATTCGCTTTAGCACACCTGTAAGCAAAGGTATTTTATGGCCTAATCCTATAAGGTGCTCAGCACCTGAGAAATACTGAACACTCTTAACACCCATTGATAGAGCCTCTAACGAACCATAGAATTGTATAATAGCAACCAACTATTGTTAACAAGGAGTCTTAAATACTGTGAGTAAGAAGAAACTCCCTTTCATTGGTCAAGAGACAGGATGAACAATATAGGTTAACATAATAAAGTAAAATACAACATTCTATTTATATAGTAGCATTAAATTGCCAATGACACTGTCAATGCTTCACAAACACAAGTAATATAGAGATACATCGATTAAATCTAAGAGTTTAGGTTGGTACTATACAAAACCCTAAAATAGAGAGATGACTGAAAAGATAGTCAGATATAATTTTACAGAAAGACTTCCACTGTCTTCACTGGGAGTTAAATAAAGCCCTGAAAGCCCTTGCTAACAATAATTTGTTACTACTGTTCCATTAGATGGTCCAGTAAAGATTATATCTATCAAAATTCCAAGCTTTCTGATTCTTATATTGACAGATTGAGATACAACTTTATGGTATATACCAACAGATATTTCATCTCTCTCCAGCATTTAGACATAGTTTAGTTTGACAGATGATACTTTTTTTTTTAAATCTAGATGGTTCAGAAGATTCTTTTGGAATATCAAAGAGCTTTAATTGACATCCTGGGTTTTCTTTTTGTGATTAACATTGGAGGTACTTTCCTCTAAGATAAGCTATCTGCATTTAATTGTATCCCCAAAACATAGACAATCTTCACATCCTATCAGAAAACAACAAATAAGAAGTGTCTGTCATTATTATTATGATTGTTACTACTACTACTACTATTTATATTACCATAATGCCTAGGAGTGCTAATCATGTACATGCTAGGCACTGTACAAATAGAAGAAAAAGACTGTCCTTGCCCCGAAGAGCTTACAACTAATTATAAGATAAGAGGGAGCAGATGGATACTGCCAGGAGGGGAGCACGAGAAAACAATAATGGTCAGTGTTCTCAGCACACCAGTGGCCTAATCATTGTCAAGTTTTTTTTCGTTTTTTTTTTGTAGACATCATAGCAAAAGAGAGTTTTAAGGAGCATAATGAGGTAGCTTTGCAGATGTTTATGCGGAGCTCCTCCCAAGCACAAGGAGCAGCATGGGGGAAATCACAAAAGTGCTTGTCTGAAAATTTAACAAGTGGGTGGTACAGCATCATGAGCCAATAACAAACGTATAGATTCCAAGGCCAAAAGGCACTACTGTGATCATCTAGACTGACCTCCTTTATAACACAGGCCACAGAAGTTCCCCAAAATAATTCCTAGAACAGGGGTCGGCAACGTTTGGCATGTGGCTCGCCAGGGTAAGCACCCTGGTGGGCCGGGCCAGTTTATTTACCTGCTGACGTGGCCGCGGTTCACCGTCCCGGGCCAATGGGGGCGGCAGGAAGCCGCAGCCAGCACATCCCTCGCCCGCGCCACTGCTCGCGAGCGGGGGCCACGATCGGCCAAACCTGCCGCATCAGCAGGTAAACAAACTGGCCCAGCCCACCAGGGTGCTTATCTTGGCGAGCTGCATGCCAAACGTTGCTGACCCCTGTTCTAGAACATAGCTTTAAAAAAGATCCAAGAATCCACCACAATCCTTGGTAAATTGTTCCAATGGTTAAGAGGTCAGAGTTAATAAATGAGACATGATGGAAGGTCGGCAATAGACCATGAAGGGCCTTGAAAGTGAAGACAAGTAGCTTATATTTGATGCAATAGAGGGAGCAAGTGGAGGGATTCAAAGAGAGGGGTGACATGGTCAAAGCGACAAGCTAGGACAATGATCTTTGCAGCAGCATTCCGAATGGATATGAATGTGACAATATTGCATTTGTCAAGGCCAGAGAGAAGGATGTTGCAGTAATGGAGATTGACATGAAGACAGTCTGGATGGAGGCGGATAGGAAAGGTTGTTATCTTAGATATGTTATCCAACCATCACCTCATGACCTGGAGGAGAAAAAAACAACAACAATGTTCCATAGTAAGTCAGGTTTTTGAGAGCAAGGACATTCTGCTCAAAATCAAGGTAGAACAATTTCTATAAGGAAGAATGTAAAGATATTATGGAGATATACCTATCTCATAGAACTGGAAGGGACCTTGAAAGATCATCAAGTCCAGCTCCCTGCCTTCACTAGCAGGACCAATTTTTTTGCCCCAGATTCCTAAATGGCCCCCTCAAGGATTGAACTCACAACCCTGGGTTTAGTGGGCCAATGCTCAAACCACTGAGCTATTCCTCCCCCCCAATCTAAATTGGTTAGATTTAGATGAATCCTTGACAAACTACAATTTCAGATTGAAAAAGCATTTGGTCATCAAAACTGAAGGCAGAGGATAATGTTTTCTGATAGTAATGTTATGTTTTGCATACACACAAACATGAACAGAAGCATTCACATATTTCTGTATATAAGTAATGGTGTATATGTCAATCAATATGTTTATAAGAGCAATTAGGGTAGCTGGGCTATTTATAATTATCATGAAAGGTGCTGCTGGATTGACAGCCTTGGTCACTGAAATTCTCTATTTATCCAAGCATAGCATAGGCAATGGCACTGCTAATTTCCCTCATGCCAATATGACTCAACACTTATGTGTACACACGAACACTGGGAAGAAGATATTACCTCACTATCCATTCTTCCATTTGGCCTCTCTGCTAGCAGCAAGGGCCAACCTAGCACCAATTATGTATGGTGGTTATTTTTGTGATGTGAACATCTACCCATCTGAAACTGGAGTGAGCCCCACTAACTCTTTAACAAAGGTCACTGGACAACGGTCCACCCTATTTTGCTGGAGGCAATAGGGTGACCTAATGGGAAAAGTTTCTGTATCCATACCTTTCACTTGGGCAATCCAGTGCCTCAGAACAATTTTAAATATATGGCCAGTTTAAAACATATGTCCCTAAAAGACCATATAATATAAGAACTGATTTTCAAAAGGTAGTGAGCACCTATAGCTCCTGTTGACAATAGCTGTATTTGTGGATGATCAGCAACTCTGCAAATCAGGCCAATTACTCTATAATTACAAAGAAAAAACAATGATAAAACTGAACTTCCTAACCCAAAACATCCTCCTAGAACAGCAAGCTATATTAGCTCAGGCTAGCAAAACGTTTGTTTGCACTTTACCTTCAATTCCTTAAATTCCCTGTCCCACACTCTTGCAAAGCTAAAGAAATACCTAAGTCTACCAAGGTCTTACTGACCCACTAGGCTCTAAAAAAAATCCATGATTATTTCTTGGCATTTGCTATTGCATGTGACCTTTACTTCCCAGGTAGGGATATTATTACCTGGCTACACTGTACATTTCCCCACAGGATATTACCAGTGGTACGTCAGTCTTGCTCAGAGGTCTGACTTATACAGGTCGTACAATTCATCACAGACCTCCAATATTAAGTGAGAATGGTGTAGCTTGTATTTATATGGGGTTTTGTTTCTTATTTTCTTTACAATGAATTTCCTCAAGCTTAACTTCAGTGTACAAAAGTATAATATGCATTAGATAATTTAGATGTATTGCCCCATCAGTAATATCTGTAAATTAAAAAAAAAATCTAAACCACATTTATTAAATCAAATATAACAACCAAGGCAGTTCAAGTAATCTTCCAGAAATGTCCTCTCCAGCCATACAACAACATAGATCATATGCGGTCATTTTTACATGATAAAGTGCATTTATCATGCACCTTTAAACTCCTGAGCTGCACTCTGCCCAGTAATCTATCTTTACAGTGTCTGCTTCTAATCTTCTGAGCAGCCTCAAACCATTGTATTTTAAAATAACATGCCAGAAATAGTTTCATGCTCTTCCCCTTAACTGTGGAATTTCTCCCTAACCTTATAGTTATCCAATGTCCTAGCTTGGAAATCAGCAATCCTGTATTCAGGAGATTTACAGCCCGTAATTCTGAAGAGCTAGAAATGTGGGGAAGAGGAGATTCCCTTCCTTCAACTGAACACATTTGCTCTATATATCCCTGGGAAGGCCCAAGATATTGCACCTGAATAGATAACCTATTTCCAGTTATTTTTAGAGGACTATAAAACACGTGAATTAGAATTTTCCTCTCCCTCCAGGGCCTGTACACTTGCACTCATGGTAACAAAGGCAACCTGTAAGCAACCACATATGAAAAGTAGTCAGAATGAATGAATGAACAAACAAACAATGCTCAACAATATTTATAAAAATAGTTTTGCTGTAAATGTGGCACACAGACTATAGAAGTTGTGTGGTGTGGTATGAAGCTTGAAGTGGCACTTGTTTGAAGTGACCTGTACAACTGGTTTTTAGGTGCTAATATTGTGTGTGTGTGTGTGTGCGCGCGCGCGTGTGTGTGCAATCTAGATGAAATAGAGTTTGAGTCACACAGCAACAAAAATGGAAGGCATTAGTAAGTATTTTTTTCTAGTCACAATATTTCCAACACAAAATCAAAAATATCAAAGATGACCATGAGGTGACACTGCATGATGCAACTAGCGACTTTCACAGTAATTAAGATATTTCTATCCATGATATCAAAGATGACCTGCAACATTCCACCATGGTTTGGAAAATACCAAGGCAGCCAGAAGAAAAGGAACAAATTTAGAGGACAGAACCTCAGAATGGGAATGAAAGTGGGAAGAATAGCTGAAAGAATCCAGAGGAGCTTTCCCAAATTTATATATTTTTAACTAATAGTATTTATTTTCTAATGTTACAAAAGTAAAAGTGAATAATTATTGCTTGGCTTACCTTAACAATGTATGATTTTCTTTTTTCATGCACTGTACCATGTGGCTGGCTGGCTAACTAGCTAACTAACTAGCTAACAAACAAACAAAGAAAAACAAAACAAAGAAGTCCCCTTGCTGACTATTAAGAGGGTTCATCATTTCATCCCTTTATCAAATATGTTCAGTAAATGGCTTCCAGCAGTTATGAGGTTTCTCCTGTCCTGTGCAAACTGGAAAACATCCACCCCACAGTACACCAGCATGAAAACATTTTGCACCACAGGTTGAATTGCCACTGTAAGAAATTCTTGATATGTCAGTATATTGCCAAGCCACACAGATAAGTAAATTTCAATTTAACTTCTTTTTGGGTTACAGAACTCAGCACTCATATTATGTCTCCTTCACAATTTTCCTTTTATGGTGAGTCCTATTGATGATCCTAATTACAAGCCATTAAAGGTACATTCATACCACGTCTTAGAACTGAAACCACTAAAATGTATCCATGCACCTTCTATATTACAATAAGGATACACATGCACACAGATTTAGGCTAATGTTTTCAAAGCCTCTCAGGAGATGTAGACTCACAGATTCTATTAATCTGTATTGTACTATGAAAATCTCGTTTAAATGAAGACGGCACACTGCAAGGTTAAAAAAAAAAAGACAGAATATATCTCTATTGGGTTACTGTTCCTGTGGATATTTTGTCAGCAAAAGGATTACTTTAGATATTTCTTAAAGTAAGACTTGTGATGTGACATAACTGAAGGACATCTGAAGCATCTTTAGGATACTTCAATTATTTCAGCCATAATCTGAATTTGAGAGTTAAATAAGATTTCAGAATTTAATAAAAAGAAAAGAAATGTGTAACAAACCAAAACATGAAAAGCTCAACTGTTGTTAAGGTTCATTATGAACCCAAAACATAGGCAAGGTTTGCCAGAGGTTTTCAAACTATATTGGTGAACATGGTCTGATTACTGAATGAGCTCTCTCCCACGGAAGAGGATAAAAGGGAGGCATTTATGGTTCCAGGTGAAACTGGGCAAAACATGATGGCTCTGGCAACACTTTGGATTGTTTGAATCAAATGCCTCCAAACCAAACTCAAAAGATGTGAGCTCAAGAGAACTCACAGTAAAGAATGCTTGCACAATCTTCCTTGAAATTTAAAGTGCTGAGTTTGAAAGTGACACTGATTGAGTTTAGCTTGGAATACATGTTGACAATTTATCCCCAAAATGAAGCTGAATTTCTGCTTTCATTTACACTAATAAATTTCACTGAGCTAGAGAGTTGAATGTTGAACTGGAATAAGTTATACTAGTATAAATTATGAGCAGATTTTGGCTTCAAGCATTTAGACTCTCAACCCTCCTACTTCCTGTTTTCTCTTTACCTTTTTCTTCCTTCTAAATCAATATTACTATGGCATTTTCTGTCTCAGACATCTATAGTTCAATAACCACTGAGGCACCATAAAATTAATGAGGTTTACACTAGCTCTGAGAACTGGGAGCTGTTGCTAAAATAGTCTTCTTACCTCCACTGGCTGGAAAGGGCATACTTTCATTGCCAGGTAAGTTTCCCTATCCAGAGTATATTCTGCTCAGGGTAATGAATACCTATTGGAAAAAGACAAATAGTTCCAGAACCAATTCAGAATAATCTAAGAGATGAATCTCTAGGCCATCCAAAGTAAATTAATTCAGCAAGGTGATCAGTGTTTTTCTTAGAGAGTATCTTTAACTATTTTTTTCAGTGCTGCATTGAGGATTTGGGGGATCTATTAGCTGGGTTACAATGCCAAAACAGAATAATCAGTTTGAACTAACAATTAGCATTTGTAGTATATCTGAAACTGCTGGAATAATTTATGCTTGTCTCACAATGCAATACTCACATGGAGCCTAATCCTCAGATCCTTACTCACTCAAAATTCTCGAAGAAGTTCACTGTAATTTTGCCTAAGTAAAGAGAGGGTGAAATATGGTAACATCTTCAGGACTTGGGCAGAGTAGGTTCAATTCATTCTCCAGGCATGACATGACATTTATTGAAAATTAAATGTATTGATACATTGTACAAGGGAGATTTTTTTTGCCAAAGAGTATTTGGAGTTTTAGCCCTTTCTTCCCCGGAGAAAGGTAATTTACCCAGACTTTTGAGAGTCAATGCTAAATATGACCCCTCAGAGAAAAATGCCTACAGCACACCTCTTCATCTTCTGAGATGATGGAACAGACTGATATAATTCAGGCTCTAAGGGCTAACCTAAGGGCTCTAAGGGCTCTAAGGGCTAACCTAAGGGCTCTCTGAAACATTTCTGAGATGGAGGAAATCTTGCCAAGCGACTGGTAGTTGGTCCAATTCTTAAAAGGAAGAGTTTGTTGTTTCATTTTTCAGGGGAACTTATAATAGCCTTGCTTTTCTTTTCAAAAGATATGAAAATTCTCTAGGAAGGAAGTTGTAACACGTTTATTTCCCCTAGGATAACCCACATAAGGAGAATAATACCTTGTGTGTGTGTGTGAAAATTGTTATGAAGGAATGTGGTAAAAACTATACTGCTGTTACTGGAGTAGCACTGACTAACTGACAGATGTGAACAATTAAAATCTGTTACATGTTCAAGTTTTCATTGTAATTACAGTGGAACTGGCTTAGAATGAATAGGGATATGGGGAACTTCATTTAGAGTGATGGTGGTCCATGGAAAAATGGCTTCATTATAAGAGTATTTATTTCACTCTATCTTAAATATTGTAAGTTCAACCAGTTTGTTTTCACCTAGGACTTCACAGTTGTTACTATGGCCCCTCAAAACTTCTTAGTAGTTGAGGGATAGATTATGATGTTCCTTTTCTAAAAGTTTAGGATTCTGCTACTTGAGCTGAAGAATAATCTCCATTAATGTTAGCATTACACAACACACCTCCCTCAGGAATCTTAACTTCCTTAGGCACCTCAAGAAATATTGACTTGGAATCATGGATTTATTAAAAGCCATGTCTGATGGGTTCCACCCTTAGAGGTGCTCATCACCCTCTAACACCCACACAGGTCCATGATATTTTGAGGTTAGCATAGAAACTTTCATGGTGAGGTCAAGGTCACTGGTTTCCCATTCTTTATATTTTACAGCCTGAGTGTAAAAAATCTCTCAAGCAGGGAAGAATTCTTGAGAGAAGTGAGCAGGCAACAGACTGAAGTAGCAAAGGACACAAATAGAAAAGCAAGGCTCCACCATAGCAGGAAGGTGACAAGCATTTTGCCTGAGGCATTTCCTCACGAGAAAAATAACTGGAAATATTATAGTAAGCATCTACAGTGCACAACAGATTTTTATTTAGTTTTATTCTCCACAGGGGTGGAAAGAACCACACACAAAAATCAGTCCACTCTCCATTACCATCCTCATTCATTCTTCTCACTTCTTTAGCTTTGGGAATTATCTTACAATATTCATCATTTTTAGGGGTTCGTTTACTGTACCTAAATTCCAAGCCAGTTGATATAAAGCAAATATTTACTCAGCTTCATCCCTTCCACCAGCATTGAAAAGTCCTTGATTTCATTGTGTTAAAACACTAATTGATGTTCCCAAAGGGTCTCTTACCACAGTCCAAAATATGTGAGAGTCACTGTTGTACTCAGTGGGATAATTTGCCAGAAAGATAACATCTAAACATTCAACAGCATTGCATGCTACATAACTAAACAACTTCTCTTCCTTTTCTCTCAGCTTCATTGCTATATAATTATGCACCTATGATGTGAAGTGTGTATGTATGTGGATGGCAGAACTTTATTTAAGAAACCTATGGGACATAAAACTGTTGTTATTTATTTCAAAGTATTCCTTTACCAGCCTGTTGCGAATAGTTCTCTGTCATGGGGTATAGTGATTCCTTACTTTTCAGTAATTACTTTAAAATATTTCTCCATTAGTCTTTTTATTTCTATTTATTCCCACATGTTTCTGGAATCCTTTAGTCAAGGGAGAGGACTGTGGAGCTCACTATCTCAGGCGCCTTCGTATTGCTTGGCGCACACACACACACACAAAACAAACTCATAAGCACTGAGGGCTCCCTCTAATAAAAGCAAACAATAATTGTGCCTGATCCTCCCCTGCCTTAAAGTTTGAATAGTCATTTATCTCTGTTCAAAGTAAATATAAATTGCTACTATTCTGACCTGGTGTTACATCTGTGAAAAGTGGATGCAGTATAAGTGATTATACAACCTGCTAACAGTGAAGCCTCAGGTGTACTGTCTTTCAGAGGTTTCTGTAGTCAAAGGATGAAACATCTACTATATTATTTGTATTAATTTGTATTACCATAGAAACCCTAATCATAGACCATGACCCCATTATTCTAGAAGCTATACAAACCCAGAACAGCAGATTGTCCTAAAATCATCATATTAGGTTTGTTTTGATACCATGCCCCAGACTTTACCCAAAAACTACATACAAGTTTTCATGAATTTTGTTGAATAATATTCATATTTACTGAATGAAGAACTCTGGTTAGAACATAAGAATGTTTGTACTGGGTCAGATCAAAGGTCCATCCAGCCCAGTATCCTGTCTAATGACAGTGGCCAATGCCACATGCCCCAGAGGAAGTGAACCTAACAGTTCAAGAGATCAAGTGGTCTCTCTCCTGCTGTCCATCACCACCCTCTGACAACAGATGCTAGGGATCCCATTCCTTACCCATCCTGGCTAATAGCCATTAATGGACTTAACCTCCATGAATTTATCTAGTTCTCTTTTAAACCCTGTTATAGTCCTAGCCTTCACAACCTCCTCAGGCAAGGAATTCCACAAATTATTGTGCACTGTATGAAGAAGAACTTCCTTTTATTTGTTTTAAACCTGCTGTTCATTAATTTCATTTGGTGGCCCCTAGTTCTTATATTATGGGAACAAGTATATACGTTTTCCTTATTCACTTTTTCCACATCACTCATGATTTTATATACCTCTATCATATCCCCCCTTAGTCTCCTCTTTTCCAAGCTGAAAAGTCCTAGCCTCTTTAATCTCTCCTCATATGGGACCCGTTCCAAACCCCTAATCATTTTAGTTGCCCTTCTCTGAACCTTTTCTAATGCCAGTATATCTTTTTTGAGATGAGGAGACCACATCTGTACGCAGTATTCAAGATGGGGGTGTACCATGGATTTATACAAAGGGCAATAAGATATTCTCTGCCTTATTCTCTATCCCCTTTTTAATGATTCCTAACATCCTGTTTGCTTTTTTGACTGCCGCTGCACACTGCATGGATGTCTTCAGAGAACTATCCACGATGACTCTAAGAACTTTTTCCTGATTAGTTGTAGCTAAATTAGCCCCCATCATATTGTATGTATAGTTGGGGTTATTTTTCCCAATGTGCATTACTTTACATTTATTCACATTAAATTTCATTTGCCATTTTGTTGCCCAATCACTTAGTTTTGTGAGTTCTTTTTGAAGTTCTTCACAGTCTGCTTTGGTCTTAACTATCTCAAGCAGTTTAGTATCGTCTGCAAACTTTGCCACCTCACTTTTTACCCCTTTCTCCAGATCATTTATGAATAAGTTGAATAGGATTGGTCCTAGGACTGACCCTTGGGGAACTAAACTAGTTACCACTCTCCATTCTAAAAATTTACCATTTATTCCTACCCTTTGTTCCCTATCTTTTAACCAGTTCTCAATCCATGAAAGGATCTCCCCTCTTATCCCATGACAACTTAATTTACGTAAGAGCCTTTGGTGAGGGACCTTGTCAAAGACTTTCTGGAAATCTAAGTACACTATGTCCACTGGATCCTTCCCGAAGTGAAATCCATTCTCATTAGATATGGGTAATGTTGGTTACTACAGATCTAGCACTAAACAACTTCTGAAGCACTTAGAGGAGAGGAAAGTGATCAGGAATAGTCAGCATGGATTCACCAAGGGCAAGTCATGCCTGACTAACCTAATTACCTTCTCTGAGGGAGATAACTGGGTCTGTGGATGAGGGAAAGCAGTGGATATGTTATTCCTTGACTTTAGCAAAGCTTTTGATATGGTGTCCCACGGTATTCTTGCCAGCAAGTTAAAGAAGTATGGGCTGGATGAATGGACTATAAGGTGGATAGAAAGCTGGCTGTATCGTCGGGCTCAGCAGGTAGTGATCAATGGCTCCATGTCTACTTGGCAGCCGGTTTCAAGCGGAGTGCCCCAAGGGTTGGTCTTGGGGTCAGTTTTGTTCAATATCTTCATTAATGATCTGGAGGATGGCGTGGACTACACTCTCAGCAAGTTTGCACTTGACATTAAACTGGGAGGAGTGGTAGACAGGCTGGAGGGTAGGGACAGGATACAGAGGGACCTAGACAAATTAGAACATTGTGCCAAAAGAAACCTGATAAGGTTCAACAAGGACAAGTGCAGAGTCCTGCACTTAGGATGGAAGAATCCCATTCACTGTTACAGACTAGGGACCGAATGGCTAGGAAGCAGTTCTGCAGAAAAGGACCTAGAGGTTACAGTGGACGAGAAGCTGGATATGAGTCAACAGTGTGCCCTTGTTGCCAAGAAGGCTAACAGCATTTTGGGCTGTATAAGTAGGGGCATTGCCAGCAGATAGAGGGACGTGATCATTTCCCTCTATTCGACATTGGTGAGGCCTCATCTGGAGTACTGTGTCCAGTTTTGGGCCCCACACTACAAGAAGGATGTGGAAAAATTGGAAAGAGTCCAGCGGAGGGTAACAAAAATGATTAGGGGGTTGGAGCACATGACTTATGAGGAGAGGCTGAGGGAACTGGGATTGTTTAGTCTGCAGAAGAGAAGAATGAGGGGGGATTTGATAGCTGCTTTCAACTACCTAAAAGGGGGTTCTAAAGAGGATGGATCTAGACTGTTCTCAGTGGTACCAGATGACAGAACAAGGAGTAATGGTCTCAAGTTGCAGTGGGGGAAATTTAGGGTGGATATTAGGAAAAACTTTTTCACTAGGAGGGTGGTGAAGCACTGGAATGGGTTACCTAGGGAGGTGGTGGAATCTCCTTCCTTAGAGGTTTTTAAGGTCAGGCTTGACAAAGCCCTGGCTGGGATGATTTAGTTGGGAATTGCTCCTGCTTTGAGCAGGGGCTTGGACTAAATGACCTCCTGAGGTCCCTTCCAACCCTGATATTCTATGATTCTATGAAAGTTGAGAAATTCTGGTTCGTAGTCTCCCATATTCTTCAGGGATGTGTGTGTTACTTCTCTCGACACAGCATATACCAGTGCACGTATCTGAGGTCACCACAGATCTCAGAGGAAGTCATGTGATTTGAAAACTCCACACATGACTTTGAATTACCTCACGCTCTTGATTAGAATGCAGCAGCCTCTATGTCAGGCTAACAGAAAATATCTTCATTTCACTGCAGCGTTGAGTTGCCAAAGCCAGCCCCTCAAAATTAGACAACTTTCCAAAACACTTTGTTCCATGTTAATGATACAATTGGCACCCAGATACAGAACACAGAACGCTGTCAGCAAAACAGAGTACATTTGCAAGATTTGTGCAGATGAATCCTAAGCACTTCAATTTCTTGTTGTTTCAGCTCCCAGTGAGATGCCTAAAAATATCACATTGAGGATCAATTGGACACCCAATACAGGAATACATCACCAACACCATAATCATTTTTCACTTCTTGAAAATAAGAAAAAAATATGGTTGCAGTGATCAAGACTTTGGGTAAACACAGTGATGTGTGGGATGGAGATGTCAGATCTAACTAGACATACAACATCAGTACATCTTAAGGGTATATGAACGAAGACAATGTTCAGTTTACCTGTAGTTGGTCATTCATTGGACAATTCTCTTCTTTGCCAAAGTGGATTCCACTTCCTTTCTCATTGGCAAGTCATGTTGTTAGGATATTTCCTAGCAACAAATTTCACGGCCATTCCTGCTCCCCTGGTGACCTGTGTCAAAAAAGGGGATAATAAAAAGAAAGAATAATTGCATTTTATTTATACAGAACTTTTCATCCTGATGGACCCCAGAACACTTTACAGTCTGTAAGTGTGGAAATTTCCTAACCCACTACTGAAACGCAGATGCCTCTGGAATGAAATTCAGCAAGATTACTTTGACAGCAGCTGTATCTAACATTTTTTTTAGGACAGGAAATGAAAAATAACTCCTTCAATTTGAAGTACAGTTTTTATGTTTATTGATTTATATTCTTAAAAGCAGAGCTGGATCAAGGTTTCCTGGGACCCTAGGACACAGCAAGTGGGGGGCCCTCCCCAACCCTTCCGCCTGCGGTCCTGCCCCTCTTCCATCCATGGTTGTGCCACATTCCTCCCCACATTGTGGCCTAGCAACCCTTTCTGCCCCTCCACCCCCACTATGGAAGAGGAGTTATTTACGTTAAGGGCCCATGTGCACACAAGAACAAATGGATGTCAACAATTTTAGGCTTGAAATTAGGCAAAGGTTTGTAACCATCAGAGGAGCGAAGTTCTGGAACAGCCTTCCAAGGGGAGCAGTGGGGGCAAAAATCCTAACTGGATTCAAGACTGAGCTAGGTAAATTTATGGAGGGGGTGGTATGATGGTACTGCCTATGATGGCATGTTGGCACATTGGCAACTGCCAGTAGCAAAAGTCCCCAGTGGCTGGAGACTGGACACTAGATGAGGAGGGCTGAATTACTATAGATAATTCTCTACTGGATATCTGTCTGGCAGGTCTTGCCCATGTGCTCAGGGTCTAATTGATCACCATATTTGCGGATGGGAAGGAATTTTTCCCCACATCAGATTGGCAGAGATCCTGGGGGAGGTGTCACCTTCCTCTGCAGCATGGGGTACGGTTCATTTGCAGGTTTAACCTAATGTCAGTGGTGAATTCTCTCTAACTTGAGGACAGGTTCTGTGGCCTGCAATGTGCAGGAGGTCAGACTAGATGATCACAATGGTCATAGAATCATAGAATATTAGGGTTGGAAGAGATCTCAGGAGGTCATTTAATCCAATCCCCTAGTTAAAGCAGGACCAACACCAACTAAATCATCCCAGCCAGGGCTTTGTCAAGCCGGGCCTTAAAAACCTCTAAGGATGGAGATTCCACCACCTTTCTAGGTAACCCATTCCAGTGATTCACCATCCTCCTAGTGAAATAGTATTTCCTAATATCCAACCTAGACCTCCCCCACTGCAACTTCAGACCATTGCTTATTGTTCGGTCATCCGTCACCACTGAGAACAGCCTAGCTCCATCCTCTTTGGAACCCCCATTCAGGTAGTTGAAGGTGTTATTAAATCCCCCTCTCATTCTTCTCTTCTGCAGACTAAATAACCCCAGTTCCCTCATTCTCGCCTCGTAAGTCATGTGCCCCAGCCCCCTAATCATTTTCATTGCTCTCCGCTGGACTCTCTCCAATTTGTCCACATCCTTTCTGTAGTGGGGCCCCCAGAACTAGACACAATACTCCAGGTGTGGCCTCACCAGTTCTGAATAGAGGGGAATAATCACTTCCCTTGATCTGCAGGCAATGTTCCAACTAATACAGCCCAATATGCAGTTGGCCTTCTTGGCAACAAGGGTACACTGCTGACTCATATCCAGCTTCTCATCCACTGTAATCCGCAGGTCCTTTTCTGCAGAACTGCTGCTTAGCCAGTTGTTCCCCAGCTTGTAGTGGTGCATGGGATTCTTCCTTCCTAAGTTCAGGACTCTGCACTTGTCCTTGTTGAACCTCATCAGATTTATTTTGGCCCAATCCTCCCATTTGTCCCTACCCTCCAGCGTATCTACTTCTCCCCCCAGCTTAGTGTCATCTGTGAACTTGCTGAGGGTGCAATTCATCCTTTCTGACCTTAAAGTCTATGAGATCGCATTTAACTCAGATCTGTTTGTATTATCCAAGACACTCTAATATTTGCTTTGTTTTCCTTGGAAATAAAAGAATTGCCATGCTGGTTCTCATCACTGGCATATCACATCTTATATCCTTATATCTCAAACAATGGCCAATACCTAATATTTCCAGGGAAGCAGAAAATGCATCTACCTAATGTGAAATGCTTAATATGGAAAAAATATTTTCTGACCACACTAACAACTCTTTTCTACACATCATCAGCTTATATCCTGGAGAATCAGGTTTGATCACTGACTGCCCTTATTATCATAGCTTGCTCTAGTGCAAATATTAATGAACTCTATTAGAATTCTTCATTCAGTTTCCTCTGTTCACTGTTGATTGCTACTGACCTGTTGCAGTTTCTATTGGAAGAGCTGTAACTATAGTACCCATTGCTCTAAAGCCTGGTTGCTAAATGGAACTCACAGAAACCAGTTTATTATTTGCAATGGGCATTTTCACTAAAGCATAGCTTAAAAAACATGTTACTGGTTAAATGTCCTCAGTTGCCTACTTTGGCAGCCACTCTTCTATTTACAATGGGAGAAATCATCTGCCATAACAAACAAGGAAGTTTTATGGTGAGAAAATGGCTCAGTGAGGAAGCAGGTATGTCCAAGTGTATCCATGATCACATCAATTCATGGGCCACATCACATGCTACCCTATCCTACCCATATATACAGAGCAGCTGCTGCAAAGTTTACTGACATTCTAAGGCTTGGGGGACAAGATTCTCCCCAAATCTTCCCCTGCAGACAACCAGTTTACTCGGGCTCTGTGCATGGACCCGGGTTTGGTCCCAGGTTAGTATTAACATGTCAGACATTCCACTTACATTTGAAACCAAAGCAAAAAGTGAAGCCAAGGAAAGGTTATTAGAAAATGATCCTGTAACATATATTATGTGTAATGGAAAATTATGAGAGCCAACCTGCCAGCAAGGAACAGGAAGGTATATTTCATCTTTCAATGTTGTTTTATTAAAGCGTAAATGAATTTCAGATCTTTTATTACATGTATCTGCCATCAGTATTTCATCTCCTGCAAGGATGTTACACAACGCCTCTGACAAATGCACACAAATGAAGAATAGAAATGGATCAGATGCAGTCCTGACTTCCAAACAAATTCACATATTTTCCCTTCCTAGAGTAAAATGTTAAATCCTGTTATTATAATGATATTCATCATTGTCCCTTGATATTAAGAATGCCAAAGTAATGGGAAGATAATACTTTTTTTGCTTGAATGAAAAAATAGAAGCCCCCTTTTAGTCTGAGATTTTCAGGCCTGGTCTCCAGGAGGCCTCCTATCTCTTAACTAATGCATATCACCAAGATAAATAGCACCTAGCAATCTCGAGTTAACAATATGTTAAATAATCATGCTAACTTCTTAACATGAACTCAAGTTAGTTGAACTATTGTGACATTATGATAAGTTTTTCATTATTTTTATACTTCATGTATATAGTGGTCACTATTAAGTCATCATTTACCCACAGTTATTATGCCTTTGCCCAAAAGTTAAGAGGAGGGATGGTCTGACAGGTTAAGGACTGAGCTAGGACTCAGAAAATATGTGTTCGGTTCCCAGTTCTGTCATTGACTTTGGGAAAGTTACTTAATCTTTCTATGCTTCAGTTCAGCACCTGTAAAATGGGAATAGTAATACTTCCTTTCACCCATCTGTTGTCTGACTTGTGCATTTAGACTGTAAACATTTTGTGGTAGGGACTGGGTGTTTACAATGGATTTGTAAAATGCCTAGCACAACAGTGGCCTCTAGCCACTACCACAATAACAACAAATCCTTCTTATCATTACTCTAGGATTACTTAATCAAAGTAACTGAGCACATGTAACTAAGCGCTCAGCAATGGTGTGTAGCTGCAAGTTTATTTACTAGATAATTTGAACTATTAGTAAAGGATTACTAAACTCAGGCGGTGAAGATTACCAACAATTGGGAACTGTTGACTGTTTAATGGCCATGTGTAAACATATGCCTATTTTAAAAACAAATCAAAATCAAAACCAGTTTTTGTGAGGGAGGGGGGTTCTTGCTTTACTATGTTTCATATTTGCGAAGAGTGTATGGGACCTTCTTTCAGGAAATGAGTAAAATCCAAATTCAATATCAATATCAATCTTGAAAAACATCTGAAAACACTACATAGTGATGTGATCCTAATACTACAAGAACCCACTAACCAGACTTCTAAACTATCAAGTTAAGGTAAGAATAGCTCAGATAATTGCAATTTTAAACTGAACTAACTAACTGTAGCTAGGTACCTGATTGCAGCCTGAATGCATGGTTGGGAATAAAAAATATAACCTCAAAACTATCTTGGTTTGTAGGGTAGGGGTAGCCTTGATTACGTAGGAGAGAGATAACATTTCATATTCTGCAGGGCAGGGCAGGGTTGGAACACCTGAGGCTTTCTAGGAAGGACTCTATACCCGATTGTCTTGCTTTGAAAAGCCAGACTATTCCATCCTTTCTTTCCAGTTTCAGTGATTAAATATGGAATGTTATTCTTAAGAAAGGTACTGTGCATTCTGGGTTTCAATCTCTTGCTCATAATTCCTGTTTTGTTTTCTTTAGAAAGGTTTTCAGCCTCAAGAATATCATATAGCCAGTTTCCATCATTGTTTATATCCCCTTTTAATTGTGAAAGAAACTTATTTTGAACACATAGGGAAAATTCAATTGAATTTAAACCCTTTATAGCAAATTTCCTGAAACTGGCTCTCAATCTCACCTATATTACACTTGGAAAGTGCTACTAAAGTGAGCACTTAAATATCCTTAACCTCAAAACAGATACTTAATGGCTCATTTCTTCTTCCGCTGCCTTCCCAGAAACTCAGCTCCTAATCCTGCTTTTCCAGCTGCTCCAGTGTATCAGTCTTTGAGGAAAGACTGACCTTTCATCCATCAGCAGCATATACATGTGGTTTTTTTTTTATGGGAGGGGGGTTATAACACATACCACCCTCCACTGTATTTCAATCAAGACCTGTCAGCCAAATCACTTCAGCTCACTTTGTGGCCCTTGCGTTTCAGATTCTGATTGGGCCATGCTTTCTGGCAGTTTGACAAGAGGATGTCATCCCTCACCAGCTTCTATTTTCTGCTTTATAAACATTGACAAATCTCACTTGGTGTCATCTTTCAACCAGGTCTGCCACAGAGACTATGCTGTTTAGAAAGGCCGAAGTACTCATCTTTGTGTGTTTTATATTTAAATAGAATAAGAGGCAATAGCTGCTCCTTCATATTCCTTACAGTAATACTAGGCCACATTCTGCTTTTGGGTCACCTGGTGTAAATTGAGAGAAACTCCATTGTATTATGTTCTCTGATTAACGGAGTTTTAGATTTGAGTTAGATGCATGGAAAATCCAGAATTGTGTGTGTGTGAAATTACAAATGTGGATTATCCAAACACTAATAAATAAAATAAAATAACAAACAGCATATAATCTTTTATGAACTTCTCCAGGCATATAAAGGCATTGTATTACAGGGCATCTGGTTTTCACTAAGGTCTTGCTGGTTTTATGAAATTATGTAATAATTTTTTTCAAGTTAAGTTCAGGAGACAAAAGGTCAAAGTCAAACAAGTTGTAGTAGACTCAGTGGGGTTTAAACCTGTGATTCTTATAGGTATTACTCTCTTCGTCTAACTAACAGCTCATGCGACCTTCTGGAATTTTCACAGTTATAAAACTTGCATTAAATATACACTTCTTTCTCTTTTCTACACATGGGAAAAAAGGATTAAACTTGTTTCTTAGCACTCAAACTTCGACAAGGGCATTTAGCATAATCATCCATGCAAATTCAATCAATTAGTTTCCAGCTGTAAGCTCTCTTTTATTCTGTTTAATGTTGAGTGTTTCCCTTTTTGATCCCTTTTCTATTTATATTGATCAGTGACAGTAACTTAAAAAAAAAAAAAGAAAGAAAGATAACCTGCAAAACAGAAAGGAAAAAAAAGCAAAAGAAAACCCTTGCAACTCACTCTTTTCATCTTTCCATTTCAAATAATAAAATCATAAAAGTTAGAGACTGAAAAGATCTATTAGATCATCAAACCCATGTCCCGACCAATGGGGGCATCCATCCCACCTAAAATCAGATCTCAGGGTGTCATCTTGGCACCTAATAGCAGCTGTCCCTTGTTAGGAGACCTGCTACTGGTCAGTTTCTGTTTAAGGTATGGACCTGCATATAAAAATAGCCCTCAGAGGAGACAAGCTTCTTCTTATTCCATCTTCATGCCTGCAAACATAATATTTCATGCTCTCCATACCAATCAATTACAAAGATGGTGGTATGAAAGTTCATTTGTGTGCTTACTAATGAATGTTCTTTAATCATGTGATAAATACCTATGGTGGAGTAGAATGTGAAAATCATGCAAATTTGGAACGCACACCCACAGTATAAAAATTGTCTCACATACGTAAAGCATAGGAATACAGGACACAGGACTGGAAGGGACCTCCTGGGTCATGAAATCCAGTCCCCTGCTATCTCAGCAATTCTGTCAAATAATCATACTTATAAACTTATCAAGCTCCATCTTAAAACTAGTTAGGTTGTTTGCCCCCACTATTTCTGTTGGGAGGCTCTTCGAGAACCTAACCACTCTGATGGTTAGATTCTTTCTCAGTTCCAGCGTAAATTTATTTATGGCCAGTTTATATCAATTTATTTTTGTGCACATTTTTTCATTTAGCTTAAACATTCCTCTTCCTCTCTGGTGTCTAGCCCCTTGATGTATTTATAGGGAGCAATATGTGGCTTTTAAATATGGGGTATCCAAAAATGTTCAGTGAAGTGGAGAACTAGAGATCTAGGGTGACCAGATGTCCCGATTTTATAGGGACAGTCTCAATATTCGGGGTTTTGTCTTATATAGGTGCTTGTTACTCCTCAACACCTGTCCTGATTTTTCACACTTGCTATCTGGTCACCCTATAGAGAACAGATTAACTGACTCAAAGGCAGGCTTATAAACTACTTTTTTTTTTTTTTTTTTTATGGTGCATAGTATGGCTGTGTCCTCATTAGCATTATTCTATTTGAATACCTTTTCTTATAATTGCTTTGAAATGGGCGATTTATTTATTTATTTTCCAGGCCTCTATGCTGCCTGATATCGCCATCCACTCCTGATAACTTTCAGGCATATTTTTCTTCTATGTGAAATGTCACCTATTCCCCCATCCCTTTAAAAAATGAAGCAATCAGCAACACAATAGTAGTTATTTTTTTTACCACTGATGGCTCTGATTCTCCACTGTCCAGCACCTTGTGTAGTCAGTAATACCTGTGCAAATTGAATACAATGTAGTTGTATAATGCTACCACATCAGAGCGGGAGCATTTTAAACCCACTTTACACATATGTAATGATTACCTATATTGAAAGGCAGTGTGAAGAGTGCTGTATTCAATTATGGTAAGTGGTAAAGGACTCATCTTCACATCTCATTCAAAAGACAACACCAGCAATAGAGCATCCCCGTAAATGGCAAGTGAAGCAGTCCAGATAGAGAGTAGGCCTTGATATGTTTATGTTCTCTGCAGCAGAATGGGTTTCCTTGGAGATTTCCCACTTAAATGATGACCAGTCCCATTCCCCTTAGCCACAAAAAGGTGACAACAACAGCCTGACATGCTGGGTAGCAAGATGGAATGGAAATCAATAGAATGCAACCTAACTGATTATTGGCAGGAAAGCCTTTAAGAAATGGTCTACTCATGCATTTGCACTGAAATAACTAATTCAGTTGTAATTTACACTTTCTGTTATTTCAGTGCAAGTCTGTGCGTGGACATTCTTATTTCAGTTTCAGTTCACCCCACATTTATTTATCTTAAGTTATTTTTGTACTGACAAGCTAAATCAAAACATGGCACTTTTATTCTGAAATATAAGTGTTCACAAATAACTGAAGGTGTGCATTACAACTGAATTAGTCATTTTAGAGTACATTTATTTGTGGACAAGCCTTAATTCCTCATCATGCTATTCTGGGCTAGACCCTATTAGTTTAGGAAAGGGAGATACAGTAGGTCTCCTTACTAGAGAGAAGGAAAGGTTCCAGACTAAGAGAAAAAAAATGTGTGAATGATTTATTTATATATGTGAAGACTGAAACTTCATCTCTGACACTGATTGGCAAATGCCATTTTTTTCCACTTATCAAGACAAGCCAGTCTCTAATTTTATATTGAATGTTATTATATTTATAAAGATGGCTTAAACCAAAAAGATCCTAATGTGTAAGTGGTTTGAAAAATAAGCTTCATATTTATTCATTAGCAATTGTACTATCTAAATCACATGATTTATTTATATGTATAGGACAAACTTCCTATACACTTAGAACACTTTACTCCATATCTAATTCGTCTTGAGATAATTATCTTATTATCATAAATGCATGTAGCTGGATAAACAATATTTAAATAAGTAGCATCCTACAATACAGATTATCTAGAGGTTGCGGTAATTACTATTATATTGTAATAAAGCATTGTAAATAGCATTGGAGTCTGCAGATAGAATAATACTTTTTACAATTATTATTTTATCCTTCCTTTAGGGGCAGATATTGATCAGCATTTCCTAGGGCGATTAATCCATACAGAGCAAATATCAGACAAACACTCATACATTCCTCTTGAGCTTGGTTTAGAACCTGGTCCTTTGGTTCTGAAAATATAGGCTGAATGATTATATATATAAAATATATTTGGCAAAGAAAGTCTACAAGAAATAATTCCAGAGACCACAGCTGTTTAATGGAGTGGGCATTCTTTTTTACATTAATGGCACAGCATCCGTTTAGAAATTGTGGATTGGGTTAAAAAGTGCAGAGAAACACTCCAAGTTAGTTTTTTGCTTTCCCTTATCTTTGTTTCACTTAAAGTTCCATACAGAGGGTCAAACCACAAATCTGCTTTCCTTTAAAAAATGAAATGGAGGAGGGGAAAAATGAAAGATTAAAAAAAAAAAATCTGCAGTTTCCTTTAAGAAAGGCACTGAGAAGAGAGCACTTTTTTTATCAGCCCCTTTTGTCCTTGAGTCACCACAGAGGTGAATAATTATTTCAGCATTCTGAAAACCTTATAATCAGGATGTTTGCATGATGCAGATGAACTGAGGATTAGACATTACTGTCCCTGGGAAAATGAACCCGAGAAAAAGATCAGCATACAATGCATCGATTCCCCAGGCAGTCAGCAGAAAATGAATATATATTGACCAATGAGTGGAATAATAGCTTTGTTGACAATCTCAGCACTGAGTGGGTGGAGAGACAAAGAGAGAGAAAGAAAATAAAAGTCATCTCTCTATCGATCCCTCCCCTCCAGCCTCTCTTTCACTTCTCTCTACCACTGTTAGCACCCTTTGGACATGCAAATGGGCCAGATGGCCACAGCGCAAGGCTGGTATGTCAGTTGTAAACACTGCAGCTTGTTTTCCCTTCAGGTCACAACATCTAATCTCAACTGATGTGAAAATGCTTCCCTCATTGGCTGGGGATAAAAATGGGGAGGATAGTCTTTCTATGCCAAATTGCTCAATAGCTCATTGCAATGATTTGATATTCATTTGGATCATCCCCTAGCTCTTAATAGGATTGGATTTAACTGTGGTTGCAAATTATTATTGGTTTCAGGGGCCAAATTTATCCCTGGTATAACCTTATTGGCCTTGAAGAGGTAAAATAGACCAACCTATGAATTTCATGTGGCTCCTCTACAGTCATACATTCCAAACTTACGGTTAAAAACAAAGCATAGTTTTTGAGAGAACTGGGGAGGGAGGGAGGGGAAAAATATGACCAAAGGGGAAAAAAAGAACAGGCAGAATAAAGGTCAAAGCTGAGTATCTCCCCTCTTTCTTCAGCCTAGGAACTGAACTTTTTAGGACACAACTGAAAACATTTGGATTCAAACTTTTAGCAGCCATGAAAGGAGATATACTCAGCCCAAAGTGTTTCATGCAGTTCCCATATTTGTTCCATGATGCACTGATAAATCAATTGTGTCACTCGGCTAGCTTAGGGCTCTTTCAACTTGTTCCCATAGAGCAGGTGGCAGGACAGCAATCAGTTCTTGGCAAAGAAGGACTGCTTCATGGCAGTTTTATAAGTGTCTGTGATTTGGGAGCTCCTACCCAGAGCGTGGTTGGCAGGGGAAGGATGGTAGAAGGTCTTGTGCTCTGGAAACTCTTTCATGAAGTTGTGATTGGCAACAGAGAACCAACCAAGGGGAGCATCTAGTTCTTTTATTCTCCCTGAATTCTAGGGATGAATATCCAAAGATAAGGGCTTTTCTTGGCTGACCACTGTCTGTTGCTTATCCTCCAGAGTCAGGCCCCAAAGCATGGGCTCTTCTGGGATAGCATGATTTGCTTTTGTTACTGCTGCTGCACATTAAGCATCCATACTCAAAGAGCTGTCCACAGTGATGCCCCAGGTCTTCCTTCTGATGAATACAACTAATTTAGAGCCCAACAATGTGTATCAGCATATTCTATTCCTTTCCATAATGCTGTGTTTTGAGAGTTAACTACTTACCATTGTGAGGCTCTATATGAGTGGTATTTTTTTCTAAAATCCATTAAAGATACCCGGGTTCAATGGGTGTTGACACCTTGGAGCTATGCATAAATAATTATGAATATGGGAACGTTTACACTGTGAAATAACAATGATCATAACAGCAGCATTGACCTTGCTATTTCCAGCCTGGCCACCAGCTGGCCATTTCAGGAATCTTATAAGAAAAAAATTTTCTTTTGTGACATCCAGCTCAGTTTTGAAAATGTATATATGGGTTTGAATAGTTTGTAGATCCAAATTAATTATTAATTGCTATTCTCCAACCATTGTATAAAATGCAATACATTTGTGAATTGTTCACAAACCAATCCTGATTTCTGTAACCATTTTTATTATTCAGAAGTAGTCACCAAATCATTCAGCCAAACTGTTTTCAGCTTATGGCTTGTTCATAAATTGCTGTCACTAGTCATTATTTGTGGTGTCTCTTGCTGCCTAAGTAAAATGACATGACCCAAGTGTACCTATTGCAATGATGTCTGCGTGAGTCTGCAGAGAGCAGTAAAGAATGTGTGTGTGAGGAGCATAAACTGCCCAATGCACCTCAGTGTGGTGTTAACTCAAAACTTTACTCATCAGGGGAGCCCCATCAACCACACCCCAGGAGAAGATTGCACGTGGCAAGAGAAGAAAAATGCAGCAGGCTAACCCTACTGACTTCCGGGGTAAGTGCTGTGGGGACCACCACTGCTGATCTTGAAGGGAGGAGTCTCCTAATCTATAAAGGTAGAGAAGATGTCCCATGACACTGCATCTACCTCTCTAGGAGGAGAGATAGACCCACGCCCGCTCAAAGGAGAGCAGGGTCATAGACCGAGGGCGGAGCCAGGAGGGACCATGTCATCATTTTCCTAGGGCCCCAGATCACCTTAATCTAGCACTGATGACATACTTTCTAAGAAGTATAATGAATAGTGAGAAACAAATATCAATAACCTTGTTAGTAAAATTTGTTTTAAACTGAAATCAAGGATCCTAGTTGTAGACCTATTTTTGTTTTTCACTCCATTTAGTTTAAATTGAATTAGCTCACGATCACTTGAACCAGTTTTTCTATGAGGTCCTTGCTACTTACTAATACTAAATCTAAAATGATATCTCCTCTTGTTGGTGTGAACGGTATTAGTAAGTAGCAAGGACCTCACAGAAAAACTGGTTGTAGAGGACAGCCTTGGTTCAAATGATCATGAGCCAATTCAGTTTAAACTAAATGGAGTGAAAAACAAAAATAGGTGAAGATATCTATCAGTTATCACATCCAGGAATATCTTGGTCCTACTATTATCAGTAGCACTTGTCCTCCAATCTATATCTTGGACAATAAAGTCTCCCATAATCACATAATTCCAAGTAGTATTTATTTTTTTAATAATATTGGAGGGATTTCTATCCATATTTAACCTGGATCCTGGAGGTCTGTAACAGACCCCAACCGCTATCCAAGTGGAACCCATGTTTGTTACCTTTATTCCTCAAAATGATTTTGACCCAAAAAGATTCTGTTTTATCCATTCCATCACTTCTAATTTCTTTACAATCTGAATCACCATTAAGCTACATTACTCCACCACCTTTATCTTTATTTCTGTCTTTCCTGAACAACACATAACCTTCAATACCTGTGCTCCAGTTATGACTAATATTCCACCATGTTTCTGTCATCCCTATAATACCTGGTTTTACTTCCTGTACCAGTTGTTCCAGTTCCTCCATTTTGTTATCCAGGCTCATATCACCAGTGTACATACATCTTAGTTGTTTCTCCTTGGCTTCTCTCTGGTTCCTCACCCTAATAGATACAGTCATTCTATTGCCAGTATCACCTACCTGCTGTTAATATTATTGGTGTTGGCACTATCTTTCCTCTTGATCCATTCTCCTAAACTCTGTTGTTCCTTTCTCCTTTGCTGTAACCTCTCTCACTTGATTTTCCTCCCACTCAATGTTAGAAGGAGTCCTGAAGATTACACGACCATCTCCCCACCACCTTCCCCAAATTCCTAGTTTAAAGAGCTCAGGTAAGTGTCCAAACCTGTGTTTGGTTATCCAGATAGATCCTGTAAACCTTCTTAAGTTTGCATGTTACAGTTGGCTTGACATTCACAAATTTCCTTCCCTGGGGATCTCCTCGAATGGTTCTTTAACATGTTTTTGGGGAATAACTGGTTTCTTTATGAACAAAAGAAACCCCACAGGCATACTCACATGTGTCCTTCCCCCACCCCATACTCTTGACCCATATGCCCCTTCTTCATTAAGATGAATTTATCAAAATAGCCACTCTGATAATTGGTGTACACCAGATTAGTAATCAGCACTCAGAAAACAGACTGTTGGAAAGAGTTATCTTAGGCTGACTCCCAAGTGATAGAAGAGTTTCCAAATCTTAATACTGTATGCCAGTGGCAAAAATAAGAGAGGTTAAGCTGTCTGAAGAGCAATTTCTCCAGATCATAGAAAAGGAAAGTGAGTAGGTAAGATGATATTACACAATGACAGCCTGAATACCACCAAGGAATGGTGGGTGGGGGTTTAAGAGCCAAAAAGCCCATTGTGTGAGGGTTGACTGACTCATTACAGTTCTGCTATTGGTGCCAATGGAACAATTCTAAACACTGTGTGCTTGGTCATAATTTGTACTATGGCGTGTAAGCAGCTTCTATCTAGTCATTTTACAACTGGAGGAAAACAACAAAAAATGAACACATTTACTAGTCAAGGAACTACAGGTAAAATGAACCTATACAGCTAAAATTTAGAAAATAAGAAATCTTGACTTTTCAAAAATAAATAATAATTTTTTTAACTGCAACATGCTTTTCTGAAGAATAAACAACACTGCTGGAAAGAAAAGGACAGTTGATCATCAGGAATTTTAGTTTTAGCCTCCTGGCAGTAGGAAATAAGAGAGGTTCTAGTATTGAAGAGGCACTTTATAAACCCTGGTGGGGGATGTGTATCATAAATTCCTTTTAATTTTCCCAAGTAACTATTTTCTGTGTTCATTCACATTACTTCCTCTTGCTGACTTAATAAAATATGTAGTATTGAAACTGTAATAAATTATGTTCTTCTGATGGATGTGATTGTGAAATATAAACAGTATACAATTGATAGAAAGAGTGATTCCTGTTCACAAAAGAGGCAATACACACTTTTCTGAGGTGTGCTCTTAATGAATCAACCTTAAACTGCCAATTAGTCTTCTCTGCATGGACAAAGCACAGCACAAGAGGCAGCCATGCAATTCCCTCCTCTCCAGTGTTTCTCAATCCCAACCTTGGTGAAAACTGATTTCCACTGGGGTCAGGAAAACAATTGCCATCACCAGCTCCCTCTTCCCTATATGGCATTATGGGCCTTGGATTAGTTTGTCTGTCTCTTTGCGGGGTTGGAAGGAGAGGAGGTGCAAATGGATATTCACCTTCTTTTGAACTATCAGATATTGGTCATGAATCGAGACAGAATACTGAATATGGGGAGTCAATCATCTGACCTGATATGTCAATAACATGTTTTTTTTTTTTTTTTACTGTATTTTCTGTAGGTCTTGAAATTTGCCACCAATGAGTTGAGTTTGAGAAATTGTTGCCCAGGTTTGAATCACTGTTTTTCACATGCCCAGAAATATCTCTACAAAATGCTACAGAGGCACAAAATGTTAGCAATGCATCTTAAGTATCACACCTCAACACTTTAGCTATACATCACCCATTATCTATTTATTGCACATCTTCTAACACATCATAGAATGATTCACAGAGCTAAAATAATAATTGTAAAAATATCTGAATTTCATGCTGGATTGACAGCCATAGAGATTAAGTCCTCTATTTATTCACAGAATAGAGACACCATGAGCAGCAGCACTACAGACTTCCTTTAACCACACCACCCACCTGGATATGGAGGTGCCATTAATAAAGATAAGAGGCTTATTCAATTTCCAGAATGTTAAAGGCCAACATTTTCAAACATGAATGAAGATTTTGGATGACTTCACTTTGGGGAGCCCAACCTGAGATACCTGGAACTTAATTTTCAATGATGAGCACTAACATCTTCCATTTTCTCAAAATGAAATTGTTGGTGATCTTCTACTCTGAAAAATGAGACCCTGGGTGTCTTGTATTAGGCACCTCAAAATTAAGAAACCCCAAATTAACAGCCATTTTTGAAAATCTGGGCTTAAATCTTTTATGTTTCTGCTGACACTTTCCAGAAAGGTGAACCCTGAAATAACTGCTCACCATGAGAAAGCTGTCCTTCCATAACAAAGTGGAAGCATTTGCAGGGACAAATTTGAATTATGTCCATTCTGGGAACAGAGAGAAAATTTTGTTTTCCAGATCTGTCAACATAGCATCTTTCACCAACACTATATTCAATTAAAATAAAATATAGTTTTATTTTATTGACAGGACTAGTGACCTGTATAACACAAACCATAGAACTTCCCTAAATAGTTCCTAGCACATATCTTTTAGAAAAATACATCCAGTTTTGATTTAAAAATTTCCAGCAATGGAGAATCCACCATAACACTTGGCAAATTGTTCCAATGATTAATTACCCTCACTGTTAAAAGCTTACTCATTTCAAGTCTCAGTTTCCAGTCATTGGATCATGTTAAACTTTATCTCCTAGACTGAAGATCCCATTATCAAATATTTGTTCCCCATGTAGGTACTTACAGACTAATTGAGCCACTCCTCCACCTTCTCTTTGTTAAGCTAAATAGTGTGAGCATTTTGAGTCTATCACTATAATGCAGGTTTTCTAATCCTTTATATTATTCTCATGGCTCTTCTCTGAACCCTCTCCAATTTATCAATATCTTTCTTGAATTGTTGGCACCAGAATGGACACAATATTCCAAGAGCAGTCACATTAGTACCAAACATAGAGCTAAAATAACCTCTACTACTTGAGATTCCCCAGTTTATGAATTCAAGGATCACTCTTTAGCACTTTTTGGCCACTGCATTGCACTGGGAGCTAATGTTCAGCTGATTGGCCACCAGAACTCCCTATTTTATTTCAGAATCACTGCTTCCTAGGATAGAGTCACCCATTTTCTATGTATGGCCTACATTTTTTGTTCCTAGATTTTATGTTAGATAAGTCTGAGGCAAATATGCTACTGTGGGCATTTTTCTGATCTCAGTTGTAAATCACGAGTAACTCCACTGAGATCAGTGGGGTTACACATGTGTAAAAGCAGAGTAAGTGAAATCAGACTCAGAACAACAGAACATGAGAATAGCCATACTGAGTCAGACCAAAATATCCTGTCTTCTGACAGCAGCCAATTCCAAGTGCTTCAGAGGAAATGAACAGAACGGGTAATCATCAAGTAATCCATCCTTTCTCGTTCATTTCTAGCTTCTCGCAAACAGAGGCTAGGGACACAATCCCTACCCATCGGGGCTAACATCCATTGATGGACCCATCCTTCATACATTTATCTAGTTCTTTTTTGAACCCTGTATATTGTTCACCTTCAGTACACTTCCTTATTTACTTTCTCCACATCAGTCATGATTTTATAGACCTCTTTCATATCCCCCTTTAATTATCTCTTTTCCAAGCTGAAAAGTCCCAATCTTATTAATCACTCCTCATAGAGAAGCCCTAAACATTTGTATTGCCCTTTTCTGTACCTTTTCCAATTCCAATATATCTTTTTTTGAGAATGGGTGACCACCTCTGCACGCAGTATTCAAGTGGGCATACCATGGATTTATATAGAGACAATATGATATTTTCTGTCTTATTATCTATCCCTTTCTTGATGATTCCCAACATTCTGTTAGCTTTTTTTTGTTGCCCAGTCACTCAGTTTTGTGAGGTCCCTTTGGACTCAGGTCCAGAGTTTCCACCTTGTCACTTGTGAATATCACACAAAAGAGAATTAAGCCAGCATTCTGGGAAAAAAAAATCAGTCAGCCCCAAATCTGACTGAAGAGATTCAAATTCAGTGGTAGGAAATCCTGTGTGCCAAGTTTCTTTTGATTCCATGTATACTCTAAACACTCTTCCAGAATGGTATCTCTGCCTTGGATCTAGCCCATCTTTATTCAGTATTCACCTGAATTCTTTTTCCCCCCCGTTTAACTCAAGTTTATGATCTAAAAATCACTGAAGTGATCAAGTTTCAACTAACGAAGCATGTGTTAGTGGCATGCCTATAAAACATGAATTGTTTAAGCAACACATTTAGGATGCACGTATAAGGCTGAAATGCAGGTTTCACAGGGCTTTGTCCTTGGTTCCTTCTCTTCTCCTTCCACATCTTATCTTTCAGTATCCTCGTCCACAAACAAATTCAGCTACTATCCCTATGCTGACAACTCACAGATCTCGCTCTCAACTCCAGACTTGTCTTCTACTGTCCAAGCTAAAACCTCAGCCTGATTCTCTGACATCTCTTCATGGATGTCTGGCTCAAGCAAATCAGAGCTCTTACGTTTCCCGCCAAGCCATGTCCACTACCTGCTTTCTTTATCAATGTGGATAACACCAGCTACTGCCTGTCATTCAGGCCAGTAATCTGGGTATCATCTTTGACTCGCACTTCTCTAAGTCCTCACATCAAGTCTATGTCTAAATCTTGCCAATTCTTTCTCCATAACATATCTAAGCTATGGCCTTTCTTATCTATCCACAGAGCTAAAACTCTAACCCAGGCTCTCATCATATTGCATCTTCATTACTGCCCCATCATTTTGTCTGGCCTTCACAAAGACAATCTTGCCTCACTCAAATCCATTTTGAATGATACTGCAAGGATCATTTTGACCATGTCACCCTTCTCTTTAGTCGGATCCCCTTTCTCTATAGTATCTAAAATAAGCTATTTGTCTTCACTTTCAAGGCCCTTCATGACCTATCCTCCCCCATACCTGTCATCTCGCATTCACTATTGCAGTGTCAAGATTGCCTCTGATTGGTCCATTATACTAGCCTCCATTGCCCACTTGTTACATTTTCAAACAAGCACCTTCACACTTTCTCCCATGCTGCTGCTCCTCATGCTTGTGAGGAGCTCCCCATAAACAACTGCAAAAACACCTCATTATCCTCCTTCAAATCTCTCCTTTTCCGTGATGCCTACAAGAACCTAGATCATGGTTAGGCCATGAGTGTATTAAGATCACAGCCTACAAATATTTTCTCTTTTTTTCCTTGTACTCATCTGTTTAGCTGCAGCCATGTGTTGATTCTTGTGTTAGACTTCAATTGTAAAATCTTTGGGATAAGGATTAATTTATTGTTCTGTGTTTGTACAGCATCTAGCACAATGTGGTCCTGGTCCATAACCATGGCTCCTAGGTGCCACAGTAAGTCAAGTGATAAATAAATAATAATAATGTTGCCATATGTGAAAGGTGACTGTGCTTCCTGTGCAGATGAAGTAGCTTTCCATGAATTCTGACCTCATGCCAAGTGACTAATAATATCACACCTCCCCCACAAATACAAAACAAAAAACAGCCTAAATTAATTCAAAATTAAAGTTACAAATGTCTTTAAAGAAACAAAAACAAAACAAAACGCAAAAGTTCTCATTTCTAATAGGCCTCCACATGACTTATGCTATGTCAGAATGTGAACCAACAGCCTAGCCTGCAATCAAAAATATCCTCCACAAAACACTTAACTTTAGAGCTTATTTTTTAATATTTGAAAATATTAGCTTAAATTAAATAAAAGGGCATATTTTTTCACACACACACACACACACACACACACACACACACAAATAAATGTCCTTAATTTAGGTTACAATCCCGTGCGCACCGACCACAACTGATGTGTTACTACTCAAACATCATAATACAAATACACTTACGGATACAACAACTACTTTACGTTATCAACTGATAACCAACCACAATGCACATACCTTATTTCTCACAATCACAGTCAAATGTACAATCTGTACCCTTTCCTCAGACATCTTCCTGTACAAAGAACACCATATAAACTTTACTGCCACAAATTACGTCCAGCCATCCTGTGTCTCACCCTAGTCAAGGTTTTTTGCCCCTCTTGCATCCCCAGCCACCTGCAACAAAGTGATTTAATGTGCCAGTGTCTCCCCTCCCACAATACACCGGCAGACTTTATTTCCAAGTGCTGGGGGATGGGGTTTTCAGCAGCTCCCTTCCTATTCCACCCTGAGGACTGCCTGAGACAGTTCTGCAAGGATAAACGCCATCAGGTGGTAGGCTCTCCAACTGGGCCCAGGCAGAATCAATCTCTCTCCTTTAACCTGTCTGGACCTTTAAATGCCCAACAGGAAAGAAGGTGGGGAACAAACTCCTTTTCCTTCTGTGTGGAGGAAGGCAGCCAGGAGGTTGCTGCTAAAGAGCTTCCTCATGGGAGAGAGAGAGCAATTGTTCAGCTCTCCATTCCTGCAGAGCAAAAACTTGTCAGGGACACGTGAAGAGTGAGAGGAAAGGTGACACCCTATAAGTCTTGCCAAGCAATGGGAACATGTTAGACTCCAGTTCAGGGTAAGGGCTTTTAAAATTATATTGATTAAAACACTATGCAGAATAAAGGCATTAGAGGCAAATGAAAATAAGAAATAACAGTTACTAATTGTAATAAATAATGACAATTTAGTTACAAGAGAAACCATTGCATGACATATAATAGATAAAAACAGCCAGTTACAGAAATAGATTTCTTTACTGACTCTTTATGCTTTCTGCATTGGTGTACAAGAGTCACCATTAATAAAAGTTGACATGTGTCTACAGATACAGCAAGGGCTAATCACAGTTATTAACTATTCCATGTATCAGTGTACCCCATCCAGACAGAGCCTGGCTTTTTTCCCCTCTAGTGGCTGGACCAAGGAACAAAATATTGGCATGGGTAGATAAGTGCTTTGATATTTCAGATGCCACTGTGTGGAAATTGTGGGTATGTAGACATTTCCATGAATATCAGCTATACTCCCAATTCAGAAACAAGAAGTGCCCTGGTACATAAACCTCTACAAGAGGAAGTCCTACCAATTATTTATTTATTTACTTATTAAATATATAAAATATATTTAAAATAAAAGAAAATTACATTAAAGTTAAATATAAAATTTTAGATATTTTGAGCATGTTAATAGTTGATTAATCAAATATATAGAGAGATGTTATGGCATCACCTTTTTGTACAAGTGTCTAATTAATTAAGATTAAATTTGCCCATGGTAAATGTAAAATGATTTAATTATAATCAAAATTATCTAAATTGAATAGCTTCTGTTTCAAAGAGTCACTCGCGTAGCACTAAGAAGTTCATTAAATTCAATTTGCAGTAATGTACGGCTGTCATGTTTCCTTTCTGAACCACAGTATTATATTAAAGTCCTTTGATTATTTTCCTGTAGGGCAGCATTAATATGTCACACCATTAAAAGTAAAGCTCAGAAGAGTCTGAAAGATTCACTTACCTTTTCCCTCCACCTTAAAATGTTTAGTCTCAAGAAGAAATAATAATCATGGAAGACAGTGTTATAACATGTCCAAAGGGTCAAGAAAGGCAACTTCAGAGAATAACCAAAGTAAAATATATTTACTAATCATCACTAAGAAGTCCAAAATTTGCCAATAGTTTCTACATATTGGTCTTGCGATTCTGCAGAATATCCCTATATATGACGAAATAACTTTGGTAATAATATTTGATGCCAATCACTGATTTTTCATTGGTGACAACTATACATATATATGATTCATTTAAGCCTAAATAATTTTACCACTATAGTTACTAGAGTGATAAAGTGATTGAGGCAATATACTGGAACAACTTCTGTTGGTGACAGAGACACAGAGTTCTTCTTCAGGTATGGGAAACATTCTCAGAGTATCACAGCTAAATACCAGGTGTAACCGATTGTTCTAGCATAATTTGTTAACACATATTTCGAGGGACCATTCAAATAGTTGTCACTTATCACCCTACACTGGGATGCAGATGATTCTAGAGGTCAGTATTATTGGTAAACCATTATGGGGGGAGGAATATAGTTGAAGGATAAGGATGACAATCACAATATACTTTGGGAGTTTGTAGAGGTTAGGAGTTTGGAGCCTGGGGAATTTTGGGGTGACAGCAAGGATTGGTGGGTAAGAGAGGAGAATAGGAATATGGGAGGAGGAAGGCGCCATATGAAATCTCCTTTTTGTTGCTGCCCACCTGACACATCCTTTTCCCATAAATATTCCTAAAATTCATGGGGTGGGATGGAGGAGTTACTTGTCTCCTGATGGAGTCCCACAGCACCAGAGTTCCTCAGCTCTATTGGTGAAGACTGACTAGGGAGATATGGAGAGCAATGAAGAGGGAAGACAGTATATAACAGAAGGGGTGAATTCATACAAATAGCAGGTATGCTGGGTAAAAAGGGAGGCTACTTGGGAGAAGTTAGAGTACATCAATAAGGGAGTAAATTTGAGCTTTGATGGATAATTAGCAACAGGAGGATATCATGGCAGCCCTGGCCAGCCCACATGGGAACATAGGAATTTCTATGTTGGATCAGACCCAAGTCCATCTATTCCACTACCCTGTAGCTGAGAGAGGCCAGTACCAGAAGCTTCAAAATCAGACCCTGCAGTAGGCAGGTGTAGGTTAATCAGTTCCCTACATTAGGTGCCATCCTGATTTCTTCAGTTAGAGATTGGCTGAAGCCTTGAAGCACAAGGTTTAATATCCCTTCCAAACTTTTTGTTGCTATTAATAATGGCGATTTTGGATATTCTTTATATCCATATAAAATCCAATTTAATTTTGAATCTTGTTATAACCTTGGCCTCAATGATTTCCTGTGGCAATGAGGTCTACAGTTCAATTACATATTGTGTAAAAAAGTATTTCTGTTGATCAGTTCTATAATATGTCCCTTTCTTCCTCCTTTTCTCCCCATTTTATCTCCCACCCCGAACTCTGGGTTCCCCATTCATCACAATCATCCTTTGTTCCATAATATGTGACATGTCCTCAAGGTCTGTGATAGAACATTGCATCTGATAAAAGGCGCATCACAACAGTTTACTACAGAAAGTGAGAGAATTGTGAGGTCCATGATGCAAAGCACAAGCTAAGGAAGTCCTCAGTTATAATCCTGGCTCTAATCAGACTCTCTCTCTGTGGTTGTGCAAAAATCATTTAATCTCTCTCCCTCAGCAAGTACATTCATAGATTCCAAGGCTGGAAGGGACCATTGTGATCATCTCTCTGATCTCCTGCATACCACAAAGCATAGAACTTCCCCAAAACAATTCCTAGAGCAGAGTTTTAGAAAAACATCCAATCTTATTTTTAAAAATCTTAGTGCTGGAGAATTCACCAGAACTCCTTGGTAAGTTGTTCCAGTGGTTAATTACTCTTGTTGTTAAAAATGCATGCCTTATTTCCAATCTCTATTTCTCCACGGCCAGACATTGGATCATGTTGTTATACTTTGGCGGCTAGATTGAAGAGTCAATTATTAAAAATTTGTTCCCCACATAGGTACTTAATAGAATGATCAAGTCACCTCATCATCTTCTCATTGTTAAGCTAAATGGCTTGACATCCTTAAATCTATCACTATATGGAAGGTTTTCTAAACCTTTAACAATTCTCATGGATCTTCTCTGAACCTTCTCAAATTTATCAACATGCTTCTTGAATTGTGGACACAAGAAGAAAACTCAGTATTCCAGCAGCAGTCACACCAGTGCAAAATTTAGAGGCAAAAGTCTTTCTACTCCTATTCAAAATCCCATCTATAAAATAGAAATAATTTACTTGTCTACATCACAGAGAATTAATTACCATAGACAATGGACTGATCTTCAGCTGATATACACTTGCATGCCTACATAGATTTACATCAGCTGAGAATCTGGCCTCACGTTTGTAAAGTATTTCTAACATTTAATGTACTGTCAGGTACGAATAATTGCACACACACACACGCACACACACATTAATAGATGCAAACGTGTCACTTTTTCTGTCCCCTATGCTAATTTAAAACCACCTTACATTCTTTCTAGCCCCTCTATTTCCCCTTCAGTTCAGCATCACTTTCATGGCTGTTGGTACAATCAAAACATCTGAAATTTTGAAGACAGACCTGACTAATTTAGGAATTCCACAAAAACTTGATTCTTAGGCTAAAATCTTGAGGTTAGGGAGGTTTGTTCATTCATCTGCCTAGAATGAAGGTACAGTGAAATGTGCTACAACTCCTAACATTCACAGACACTTCATCTCAGCACAGTGGAAGGCATGTGAAGACATTTGAGTCCAGCCACCTCCACAGTGCTTTCTACAGCCACGGATAGCCTTTAAGATCACCAGATCAATTAAGTATCAGAGACATTTTGCTCTCTCTCTTTTCTCCCTTACAGAAAGCAGAACATGTCTGTGGACCTTAACACTTTTCCATACAGTCGTGGATTGGACCTCACTAAAATTGTTGACCAAGGATACCCATCGATGCTTGCTGGGTGTGTGATGAGCACACGCTGTTGTATATATTTAGGGACTCTTGGAGTCCTGACAGCTGTTTGTTACAAGTTACGGGAAAAAGAAAGCTGGATGGGTTCCAAGATCAGTGCTTTCAGCATTTTCCCCCCCTTTATAGATACAATGGAGTCAGCACATAAGAAAAGAAAGCATTACACATTGCACCAAGCAGGTCACGGTTGGATGAGAGATTTAATAACAAGTTTTGGAACTACGTAGAAACTATGTTGTTAAATTGCTCCATCTTCCAAACCTGTCTTATCTGGCCTCCTGCTACATATGAGGTTACCATTCCCTGCATTATTTCTAAAATGCAGAATGATGGGCAAAGTGGCCTGAGTGATCTTGGAGACATGCCAATGGATGACATTCTTGGAATTGAAGCCTAAAAATTTATAACAAGAGGAATGATGGATAGCTGCTCTCCATGGCAATCCTACTGTAGTGGCAGTCACACTCCTCAGGAACTCAAATGTGAAGAACGCCTGTAATCATGCTGAAAAGGGGCCTTTCATTTCACCCTACACATGGTGAACTGATATCTCTCATGCAGCTTTATTTGGCTCAGGCAAAATTTCAATGCATTATTATTGTAATTTAATTTTCCATTTATTTACCAAGTTTCACATGGATACCCTTCCCCCTTTATTTAAAGCTTGTGGCTGCTAATGCACTTATGGAATCCATATTTACACATGAAAAATGGGAATTTAGGAAATCAAGTAGGTGTCACCTTTTCATCAGGTGATTGGCTAACGTGTATCCAGCAATGCAAGGATTATCAGATACCCATACATTTTTAAGGATATTCCTGGCAACTACCTTTTAAAACTAAGGGTATGTCTACACTTCAATTCAAAACCTGTGGCTGGCCCATGTCAGCTATGTCAGGCTTGTAGGGCTCCAGGTAAGGGGCTGTTTAATTGCAGTGTAGATGTCCAGGCTCAGCCTAGGCTCTAGAACCCTGCAAGGTGGGAAGGTACCAGAGCTTGGGCTGCAGCACAAGTCAGAACGTCTACACCACAATTAAACAGCCCCACAGCTCGAGTCCTGTGAGCCTGATTCAGCTAGCATGGGCCAGCCATGGGTGTCTAATTGCATTGTAGACATTCCCAAAACCTTTAGCATCATCACCACCACCACCATCACTGTGATGTGGAATTCTGGCGTGAACTTAGTATTTATTACTAATTAGAAATATATAGATTTAATAGAGGCAGTGAGCTCCAGGACTCTGGGAGAAGAATCTGGAGATCTGGGATGAAATCCTAGCCCTATTGATGTCACCCCTGGGTCCTAATCCCATCTCTGAGAGCTTAAACAAGTCATTTCACCTCTCTGTACTTGTCTCCCCTCCTATTCTTTGTCTGCCCTGTCTATTTCAACTAAAAGCTCATAGGGACAGGGCCTGTCTATTACTATGGAAGTGTATTTACAGTGACTAGTACAAAGGGTCCCCAAAATGGTACTAGAAAACAAATAAATAACAATGATATTAATTACTTTATGTGGACCAAGTCCTGATCTGAAGGCAAGGGAAGTTTTGCACCCAAGGACTAAGTAGGCACTTCAGGATTTGAGCCATTATTAGAATGGCATTACAACAGACATACATGAATAATCATTTTAAAAATACCCCAAACATTAATTTACTCTTCCTGACCTACTACTCCTTTGTTTATTCTTTCTTCTTTGCCTGAAGTGCTAGAGGAAGAACATCCAGAAGGAACAAAGAAGGATTAAAGAACTATGTCTCATGGTATCTTTCATCCACCAAAACATATAATTTTATAACATTTTCAAAATGAATTTCTCCGCGTTTCACATGCCAGTGATCACATTCAAAGAAACCAACAAAAGACATCATGAAATCAGAAGTATGAATCATTTATTTGGACAAAATATGAAGGCTATTTAAATATGAAGTAATTCCCTTCTGCTGTCAAAAGATAAAGACTCACAATTTTCAGCTGAAATGTGTAAAATACCTTGTAAATTGTGAGCATGTAATCATCATCATTAACAGGCAGGGGGAAAAGTACTTAATGGCAATGCTAGACCACAGCTCTGGAAAGGATTACTGCAAACTGAAAACATATTTAGTTCATGTCTTCTTACAAGAAAAGATGAAGGGACAGTTTAGGTGCATTACTCAGTAGCAGACAAAAGTTGACATTAATTTAAAGTGCTGTCATATTCAGAAGAGTAACTATTAAAAAATGGCACTCAACATATCTGGTCTCTGTGCAGCTTTGAGCCATTATCTGCTGGCTTTCCCTGATCGTAATTTCTGCTCCTTCAAACCCTGCAGGGTACACACATTTGCTGGGGAGTAGGGTATGTTTTACAATGCATAATTGTGCACACACTCTTTAAGAAACATCAATAATGCTATCAACTAAGGTCTAACAGAAACTTTATTACGGTGATGATCATGCCAAAGTGACAACTGGCTACCGTTATCGAAATGTAACAGTGGAAATAGCCAAGTTCCTACTCTACCCAGAAAAGAAAATAACTGGAGTTGGTCAACATTTTCTGACTTTCAAATTTTCAATGAATTTTTTTAATAAAAAAACATACACAAAACACATTTTTTGGCAGGGGAAAAGACTTGAAAAATTTCATCAATTTTTTGTTGTCTGTGTCTTTTTTTTTTAACATGATGATGAAGAGCTTTCCACAAGCCAAAGCAACATAATTGTATTTTCATGGGTGATATACCAGCACGATTCAACTGGGATTCATTTAATTTTAAATTAATGCGTTTAACTTTACAGCACCTGCTGCTAGACAAGGACACTGACATGGAAGGTGAGTCGCTTAGTTACAGTTCTGGTGAATACTCCCCAAGTCATGAAGTTGTCTCATTCTCTGGTCACTCCTTGGGATGGCCTCTCCAAAACTGATGAAACTTCAAGGAAATTAAAAGGGAATTCAGAGAAAAAAAGTATACATAATTAAAAGGATGGATGGATTGACTTAATGGGAACTAAAATATATACCTATAGCTTGGCTATATAATGATGAACAGAGGTAGCCATAAGGTTCTGAAAGCACAAGAATAATTAGTCAACATGTTCTAAGGGGTATAATTTTAGAAATAATGTGATGGGACTTCAAAAAAAGAAAAAGATAGGCTGTTAGAAAAAAAAAAGGTGAAGATGTATTAAACAGCAGAATAGTCTCCAAAGGAATACAGTGGAAGTTTGAGACATTTACAAGTAACCGAGACAAAGCACTAGAAAATAGTTCTGTAGGGAACCATCCTGTTTTGGCCAAAGAAATGGAGTGAATGAACTAACAGTTTGTTTTCCCACTACCGTCTATTGTGGAGTCCTCCCTGCAATGAAGACATGTTTAACTGCATGACATGCCTTTTGTAACAGCTTGCTCATCACCATTTTGAATCACAGCATCATAAGCCCTGTTCATCTGACAAAACTGATGGTCAGTAGCAAGGGTCATCTGCACTGGACTACATGGTGACTGTCGCAGTTTAGGGAAACTGCACTTATATTTCCCTTTAGTGGTCCCTCAAGAGTACCCACTCAAAAGGCTTCTGTCCATCTAGTGTTGACTTTCTCGGGTGGAGACCCATGTCCCTCTCCTTCCCTCCTGACCAAGATATTTCCAGGCAAAATAGTCCCCTGCCTTCATTGTGTTGCCTTTTATGTAGGTTCTTTCAAAATTAATCAAGTACCTTGTAAACATGGCCTTTTTGTTGAAAAAGAGTCATACACAAAACAGAAGTAAGCAGTGGATTGGGTTCACATTGTTATTATCCTATAAAAATCCCTCACCTGGAAGCAAATGGTGAGGAAAGACTGTGGGAGGCCAACAATGCTGAACTATTCATGTAAACTATTTGAAAAGAAATTCATTGTTCACATCATTTATTGCAAAAGCAGAAAAATTTGCTTACACAATCAACTTTCTCCTCAAAGAGGCTGAGTAATTAAGTGAAAGGATCCACAGATCCAAAGAAACAAATTAACTCTTCAGTGCACCTGTAAGATTTCCAATTCTGGTCAACTTAGATCTAGAGAGAAGGAAATCAAGATTTGAGGGGTGAAGTCCTGGCTCCACTGATGTCAACTGCAAAACTCCTATTGATGTCAATAAAATCAGGAGTTCAACAAAAGTCTCTACCATCTTGATCAAGCCTCTCTCTGCAGTGTTTCCCTTACATACCTCACATAGTATAGGGCCGTTTAATATTTGCAATCCACATCAGATGAAAAAATTGATGCATCTGCAAAACATTACAGTATTACCGTCCTACCATTTCCATTAGTGGAAAATAATCCTGCTCAGATCACAATGTATTAACAAGCTAAAGTCTTGTTTTGTGAGTAGAAATGTTATCTTCCAAATTAAGTATTCTGCATTAGTCATAATGTTACATGAAGATACCCTTTTTCTCACTATGTACCAAATTTAATGAAAACATTAGAGTTGTCAGGGATGAATCACTTCCGTTTGCTTGTGCCATAAATGAAATTAGTCTGATTGGGGCAACAACTTCTTTACTGGAGGTTAAACAGGTTGCAACACATCCACTCTACATCAAATTTTAACATTAATAGAGTTAAAGACATTTGCATTAACTTGCACATTTTATTTCAAAATGTAATGCTGGCAAATGTATTCCTTCACACACAGAGAAAAAACTGAAGTACTAAAGGTAAAGCAGGTGTGCACACGTGCATATGTATATGCACACACACGGGTGCTATCTACTGTTTCTGAGGACACCATTCTCTCGCCTTCCACCTGTGGTTGCCACTCACACTAGTGCAAAGTGTGTGTAATATGCTACTTTTTGACATTTTACACCCACTTTTCAGTCACTTTGCACTTATCTGACTACACAAGGTGCAGGGCAATACAGAATCAAGCCCTTATAATTTGGAAAATTTCACATCAGGAACCAAACTTTACTTTCCAGCAGTTCTCAATGCACACCTGCACGCATGCAGATATGGTCACCTGAATGTGTTATTACTTTCATTTTGTGTCAGAGTAGCAGCCGTGTTAGTCTGTATCCGCAAAAAGAACAGGAGTACTTGTGGCACCTTAGAGACTAAGAAATTTATTAGAGCATAAGCTTTCTCATCCGAAGAAGTGGGCTGTAGCCCACAAAAGCTTATGCTTTAATAAATTTCTTAGTCTCTAAGGTGCCACAAGTACTCCTGTTCTTCTTTCATCTTGTGGTGCATCTTTTCCACAGAAACTCAAGAAAGGTCAAGGGATTTTTCTTTATGGGCTCTTTATACTTCTTTACTTAAGAAATACCCCTTATAGGGCAATAAACTCATCCATACAACCACAGCTAGTGTTGTGTTAATAATAATAAATTTTTGGTTCACTGGCAACTCCAAAGAATTAGGGGGGGAAAACCTACATCAGGTCAAACCAAAAATATTTTTTCTAATTTTTTTGTGAATCAAAATATTTTTAAATACACTTTGGATTGAATGAAACATTTTGTTTAGATTAACTGGAAACACTAAATTTCAATTTGAGATCATTTTAAATGTTTTTATTGGATTTTTGTTTAGATTTTTCTTTATATAAAAATCAAAGGAAATTTGAACCAAAAAGTCATTTTGAAAAAAAAATTGAAACATTTCATTTAGAAAATATTGAAACACAGCATTTAGATTTTTTTAGAATCTTGGTTAGGATTTATTTCCCCCCCCCCAACAAGTAATTTGGCCAAACTGACAGGAATTCTCACAATGTTTCAGTGCCACCAAATCTGCATTTTTTGCTGATAAAAAGTTTCAGCTGAAAAATTTCACCTAGCCCAAATCATAACCCTATACACAGCAAAGCCTGTTTTGAACAAAAAATCTCCCACAAACCAGGCAAGTTATGCCATCTAATAGACCCAGGGTCTGATTCTGGTGTAAGTTACATGAGTTTTATATCCATGTCAATTCATTGACTTCAATAGAGTCATTCCTGTACTCCTAGTATGATAGCAGGATCAGGCCCCTCGCCTTTGACTAGTGATCAAGCAAATTTGTACTGGAAACATTAGGTATACATTAAAATGGTCACTTAAGAGAGGGGCTTGACTTTGGAGGTGAAGTCTTATGAGAAATTTTCACTGAGTGTATAGTATGCAATATTTGTATGAATGTTCATTGCATTGTAGAAAAAATAGAGTGAATATCATTTACATTGTGTATGTAAACTAATGATTTATACGATTAGTGTCTAATCTATCAGCTATTAATAATGACCTCTGCATGTGTAAAGAACAGATGTAAATTAGTTAATATAGCATAAAGTTTGTAAACAATTTAATGTAGCCTTAACATTAATATTAATTTACACAGTTTTACTCCCTGAAAATGCAGTAATTCACAATATTATGTAAATATTCTATTTGATCCAGTGAAACTGTTGTACTCCCACAGTATGTCTATAAGTTACATGTATTGATTTGGCATCATGTAATATTTCTGATTCCTTGCAACGGAATAACCTGTAGGCACCATTTCTTCATCTAGGAAATTATTCTCTCAAAGAGATTAAAGCAGAATGGACTCAACTTGTCTTTTAGCACTGTTAAAAAAAACAAAACAAAAAAAAAACAGAAAAATTGCACTACAAGTAACACCAAATATTTGCCCCACAATCTCTCCATACAGTCAAACAGAACTTTTAAAATCAATTGTAAGTGTGCCATCTCGTGACTCCCTATTATATTATACATGGTATTTCTTCTAGTTTATTCCAGAAAATTAATGTATCGAGCACCTTGCCAGTGGTAAATAGCCCCTAAAACTGTAAGGTAAAGTACTGTAGTTCCTCTAATGTATGATATACATGAATGTAGTTAGAATCATGATGTGGAATTGTATTATTATACCTACACACTTCTTAAATAAATTATGTGCCTTCACCACACATACCACTCAACAACTTACATACTGTATATCAGAACTGCCACCCTGCTAATTAATTCAGCTGCCACAGTATCAGTTGGTGCTTCACTTCCCCATGGCACAGTCTGTTGGATCCACAAAAGACAACTGTGCATTCAAATATTGAACAGAGTTTAAAAAAAGATGTGGTAAAAACAGAACATGCCACTTGGAATAATGGAGTCACTGCAATCAATGAACATGAATTATATTCAGCAAAAATCTGAAACATTTATTCTCTCACATATCATAGAAATATGCTGTACATATATACAAAATACATGGTAGTTTGATGCTGATGTGACATACATCTCAAAATAGAGAGAAATAATAATGCACAAGACGTGGAGTGATTTATGGTACATTCATCAAGAGATAAAGATTAGTGTCACACAACTAAGCTAACATGATAATGATAAAACAATATTTTCCATTTCAATAGTAATTTCTATCTGAGAAACTCACCACAGTTAAGAACACTAATGGGAACTCACATTTTATTATCTCCATTTTACAAATTAGAAAATCAAGGTACAGAAGAAAAAGGGAGTTAAGGGAAGAAAACCCTTAACTCTTGACTCCAAGTTCCATGTTCTAAACATGATATCATTATTTGTCTTGCTTCCTATAGATGTAACAGTAATAGAAGTTAACACTTTTAATGAGCCTGATCCTTCTCCCACTGAAATTAATGACCAAACTCCCGTTGACTTCATTAGTATAGAATCAAGTGCATAGTACTTCACATTTTCAACACAATGAACAAACTACCTATTAAAGGCAAAACATTCCTGAGTAAATTAAAATCATCATCATCTGAGTTATTTGGGCAAATCTTTCTTTGCAGATTGCTAGATGTAGATCAATTTGGAATATGTTTGATTAAAGGATTGTGAATTAATTACATTTTGTTCTTATATACCAACTTTCATTTGAATAGCTCAAAGCATTTATTAAGTGGGAGGAATTATCCAAAAAAATGTACAGAATGGGAAATTGGTACAGAGAAGTTAAGGACTCAATCCTGTTCCAGTGAAGTAGATGGGAGTTTTGCCATGAAATTTTCGGGAGGCAGGATCAGACACTAAGTAACAAAACAAATCATTGGCACCATCAAAAAACTCATACTCCTTATCACTATTTCAATACTAATTCCAATTCTTAATTTTTTTAAAACAATATGAAAAATTGGTTACACTGGAAGACAAAATGTTCCCAGATTTATTTATTTTTTTAAGTTTCTGATTTTACCATAAAAACAAAGACCAAAAAAAAAAGAAAGGAAGAGGGGAAGGAAAAAGGAAGAAAAATTAAAATAAGAGAATAACTGAAAAAATATAAAAGCATTTTCCATTTTGAGTTTTTGATGAAAAAAATCAGAACGTTTAGATATTTTTGTGAAAATTTTCAAGAAAATGAACAATTTTCAGGAAAGATACCTATCATTTTTTACCAGTTTTATCTTTGAGAAGGAGTTGGGAGACAAACCAGAGCACTCATTGCTACTAGCAGTAATAGTCTCTTTCTTGGAAGAAAGCGTAATGGATATTAGTGAGTTTACAAACTATTATCTTATTCTTCAGAGTCTGGCAAGCCCCTCGTGAGCCATATTTGAAGGCAGGACATCAGATATGAAAGGTTGGTGCACTATTCCACCTACTTCCTATTCTACTTACAGTGATCTTGCTACCTGCAAGATTCAGATACGTTGCGTTAGGATGCTGGTAGTCCAGAGGAGATGCATGAAGTACATAAGGCAGCACTGGTGGAGATATTTTGACCTATACCCCCAGTAAATTTGGAAGTACTAAAGTGATTAAGAAGAGGGAGAATACTACAGAAAATGTCAGAATTGCATTACATAAATCAATGAGCACAGAATCAGAACAATTATGGAAAAGAACTAATAGGTCACCTTCATCCCCTAATAGTACCAGATTTTCCCATATGGTATATTTTCTTGGGCTACCTCATCTTCAATACTATGATCAGTTTTGATATACCACATATTTTACACACCAGAGATAAGTGGTTCAGAAAACTATAAGTATAAGGCTTTGTCTACACTGGTACTTTTGTCGTTAAAACTTTCGTCGCTCAGAGGTATGAAAAAACATTCCCCTGGACGAAAGTTTTAATGACAAAAAGTGCCGGTGCTTAGTCATTGGGAGCCTCTCGCCTATCGACAAAGAGCGGCTACACTGATTACCTTAAAATGGTGCGACTGCAGCAGCATAGCTGCGCTGTTGTAAGGTAAACAGTGTAGACATAGCCTAAAATAGAGATAGAGGTAGGATACTACACTAGATATTACTGATCTTTTTGACTATTTCTACATTACCCAAAAGAGCACTTGCCCGACTCTGCCACATTGAAGAGACTATAAACAGATTTGCCCATTCAGTCAATTAATCGTTTCACTGCCTTGTGAAACACCAACATAGACAACATTCTCTCAGGTTTTACTTAACTTCCTCTTTTAAAGAAGACTCCCAAGTCTCAGGAATCGGGGGGGGGACACTGCAAATCTATCATCAAAATCACTGATTGTCTTTCAGTGATGAGTTAATGCTTCCCCACCACTGAAATGCATGGTAAAGAAAGTCACAGATCAAAGCAGCAGGGCAGCTGAGTGAGTACAGCTGTGGAAGGGAAATGACAGAGCTTCTACATTGTAATTAATAGAGTCATCATTTAAGGCTTACTGTGGAATTTCAAAAATGTCATTTACAATTTGAAACAAAGGTTCCATTAGCTCCGTGCACCTTTTATTGTGCTACCGATTTGCAATCCTTTACTTTAATTTAATTTCCAGATGACAATGAATGCTTAAACATTTTTCTCCCTCAAAATGAGCCTTGCTCATTTCGCTTTCAGACAATACTTTTTGAACCACTTTTTTTTCAAGTCAGCTTCTCAATGTGTTTCACTAATTAGGACTTTCATTTGCCCTAATTATGCTTTTGGCAGATTTGCTTTCAGCAACATCTCACCTCACCGCAGCAACATTTTGCTGCCTTCCCTTGTTTAAGTCAGAATGGTACTGAAAATGTATTTCCCCCCCCAACACAACTTTTAAGTTTACATTGCAACATTTATGCAGACTTCTGCATAAAATTCTGCTATACTCACATTTAGACTGAGTGATTCATAACCAAATTTTCCCTTTTCTTTCTTGGGCTTGTAACAAACCCATGGAAAGTCAAATATAGCCATAAGTTGGAATAGAACTCAGGGCAAGGCTACACTACAAAATTAAACCCACCTATGTTATGTCAACATATAGCCACTGCAGTAATTATATTGCACTCCTTGTTCAGTATAATTACACTCCTTGTGTCAGCACATCCTCACCAGCAGTGCTTGCACCAATTTAATTGTCAGTGGGGGCATTGTGGGATGCCTTTTGAAAGACAGGGAACAATCGATGTAAGCAATACAGTGTCTACCCTGACACTGCATTAACCTAAGTACTACACCTCTTGCAGAGGTGGAATTAAGTCAGTGAGTTACATCTGTGGGAGCTACACTTTAGTGCAGAGGTGGGCAAACTTTTTGTTCTGAGGGCCACATTGGGGTTCTGAAACTCTATGGAGGCCTGGGTAGGGAAAGCTTTGCCTCCCCAAACAGCCTGATCCCCTCCCGCATCCGCTCGCTCCCCTCCCCCGCCCCCTGACAGGCCCCCTGGAACTCCCACGCCTATCCTACCCCCCCCGTACCCCATCCCCTTACTGCCCCACCAGAACTCCCTGCCTCCTATCCACCCCACCCCACCCCCCACTCCCCGCCCTCTTACCATGCTGCTCAGAGCACCAGAACTGGCAGCCGCACCAGCCGGCTGGAGCCAGCCATGCCGCCGCGCAGTCTAGAGCACCGGGGCAGGCCAGCGGCTCTCGCAGCTGTGCTGCCCGGCAGGAACTTGCAGCCCCTCCACCCAGAGCGCTGGCAGCATGGAGAGCTGAGACTGCAGGGGAGGGGTGGCAGCAGGGGAGGGGCCGGTGGCTAGCCTCCCCAGCCAGGAGCTCAAGGGCCAGGCAGGATGGTCCCGCGGGCCGGATGTGGCCCACGAGCCACAGTTTTCCCACCTCTGCTTTAGTGTAAGTGCTTACAGAGTAATGTTGGCGTAAACTGCCTTACATCAACCTAACTTTGCAGGCTAGACCAGGGCTCCAAATCTTCAGAAACCCAGACCTCAAACACTTGAGCTGAAGAAGAATCACCTTTAGCTATAATGGTAGTAGGGTTTTAACATGCCTAGTAGATGTTAGTGGTATGCACACAGATTAGCCACTATATTAAACACAGATACTTGTTAACAACTCTTATTATTTATAACTGATCTTATTTGTTAACCTGCAAGGAACTGAGCATTCTGGCTTCAATCAGCGAAGCATTTATGCATGATCTTAACTTTAAGCATGTGAGTCCTACTGACTTAAATGAGTCTATTCATTACAGCTGAGTGGGAAACTGTTTCCCTGTCCCATTAAAATGTTCAAGATATATATAAAAAAAAATCCCATCTCAAATCTAGATGGAAAGTTGATATCTCAAAAAAAAAAAAAAATTGCATACCAAAAACTTAAATCAGTTCAGGTCAGGTTTCAAAACTTTTTGTTCCATTTTCAACCTTTTCCCATTCTTTTAGTTTAAATACAATTAATTTCAAAACCAAAAGTGAAAATCCTAAACTTTTCATTTTGACATTAGCAGAACATAAAATTTAGACAGTTCTGAAACTTTCCTCCTTAACATTTTTTGAGTGAGATTTGATGACACACCCCCTATTCCAGAAATCAGGATTTTGGGGCAAAAAACTTCATCGAAACATTTCTGACCATCTCTACTACTCATACTACAAATTAAGCATATGATTATGTGTTTCACTGGATCAGAGCCAGAGTGCTAAGCATTTTGCAGGATCAGTGCCAATGTCCCCAAACCCTAACCGAGATTTTAGGTCTCCAGAAGGTGGTGAACCAAAGTACCACACAAGCCACTGGACCAATAAACTTTTCAGCATCCAAAGTCATCCCATTGATTTCTGCCTGTGAAAGCTGGCTTTACGTGTGTACCCTGCTTGTATCAGAATGAAATAAATCAATGCTTTCTTTTGCTATGTGGACTGTTTGTTCTTTGAAGTAAACACAGTGATATTTTCAATAGGAGAATCATTATTCCCAAGTGACATACAGTATCACTGGATGTATACAGGCATGAAGACACATTTAAATATTATTGATTAATAATCATCTATTGGATTGATTGCAAATAATAATGTTCTGTGTTAAGATAATGTGAAAATAAGAAAATATACCTAAAAATGTAACTTATTTTTAACTGTAGTACCTTATATTTTTCCATGATGATTTCAGTTAATATGTAGTTTCTATTCTTGATTCGTTCTAGTCTTAATTTTGGCTTTATCACACATATTGGAGACGAGCCAGACCTAGAGTTCTTATCCAGAGCCAAATTTTCCCAGGATTCAAGGCTGTTCCAATCTGAAGTTTTGGTTCAGGCTTATTTACAGTATTTATACACACACATATATAGCATACACATGTACATACAAATAGATCTGTTTGTATAGCTACTGTATTAATCTACGCCTGATTCTCCTCTAACTTACACTTTCCTTTTGCACTGGTTAAGCTCTATTTAAATAAATATAATTTATATTTGCACTGGTATAGCTCAATTGCTTTCAGTTGAATTACTCTTGATTTTTACCACTGAATGTGAGTTCACCATGAGACCCATAGCTTATGATGGGGGGCGGATATATAATTACATACACATGCACACACAGAGAGGTTCCATTCACTTGTGATTTTTTTTTTTAAATCAGTGTCACTTGTTATTAGACTGGTTACGTTAGGTTTCATGGCCTGGTCAAATCCAGTTTTGGTAATTACTTTCTGTCTCCCAAAAACTTTCGGAGCATTTACAATTGTTTTGTCACCCCATTCTAAGTACAAAGTTTGTGCAGGACCGTGTCCTTATTGAAGCAATTCTGTACATACTAACCAGATGTCATGTTCCACCTCAAAGGTGGTTGCAATTTGTAAAATACTGGGAGGAGGGTGGATATTTTGGGATAAGAAGCTTCATTTAAAAACAAGGCGATATTGCCTATTTGCTTGTGAATTTTAAAATCAGGTACTGAATGTGCACAAATGGTAATAAGCTGAGTTTAGCAACCAAAAGTGGACTACTACCAGTGTGTAGGTCAAAAGTTGTTAAAAAGTTGCATTAAAGTTGTTGCATTCACACTGCTTAATATATGGAAATATAAAAAATAGCATTTCCTTTAAAGCTAAGTTTTCTGACAGCAAACCTATAGTAATGTCAGTTTTCAGAGTAGTAGCCGTGTTAGTGTGTATCCGCAAAAACAGGAGTACCTGTGCCACCTTAGAGACTAACAAATTTATTTGAGCGGAAGCTTTCGTGGGCTACATCCCACTTGAATCTATTTCCCCATGTTAAGTATCCTCACACCTCTTGTCAACTGTCTGAAATGGGACATCTTGATTATCACTACAATTTTTTTTTCTCCTGCTGATAATTGCTTGTCATAATTACTTAGCCTCTTAGAGTTGATATGGCTACTTCCACCTTTTCATGTTCTGTATGTATATATATCTCCTTACTATATGTTCCATTCTATGCATCTGATGAAGTGGGCTGTAGCCCACGAAAGCTTATGCTCAAATAAATTTGTTAGTCTCTAAGGTGCCACAAGTACTCCTGTTCTTTCTATAGTAATGTGCAATCCTGTGACTCTCCATGAAAGTACATTCAGAATTTTATTATTTCTCCTAAAGCTGTACCATTGTGGTGTATTTTCTTTAAAAGCCCTGTTTAATTGCCCAACAGTTGCACTTAAGGAGAGAAATCTGGACTTGGTTCCTAGGTTCCACTGGTACTTTGCTGGGATAAGTGTTTTCTTAGCTGAAGATCTTTGCTTGTGGGACTCACCCCATATGAGTTCCAGAGGAATCCCTCAGTGTCTTTCAGTAGGGCATGTTGTAAGTCCTATCCATTTCAGTCAATTTATTCTTAACTCCCCCCTTGTTTTTGCATCTTTTATTCCCTTTCCCCTCAATGACTTGCATTAGTTGAGAAATGATCTCTTGGTGAGATAGGTAGTTTGCCTGATGGAAATTCGGCTTGCCCTTTTGTCAGGTTTTTCTTTATGCTGTTTGGCTCTGTATTTGGGCTAGTTAGGGTTTTGTGTTTTTCATGGCTAATGCTTTGTTTGTTTGCACAGCAATTGGCAGGCTCACAACAGGCCCCTGTAAATGGATTAGCTGAATGAATACTGTATATAAAGACAACAGATGGACCTCAGAGTGTCTGAAATCCTATAATTCACTAAAGAGGCCCACCTACTGTTCCTTGAGGTTTAGGACTGACAATAAACCTCAGAGTGTAAATTTAGACATCGTCTTTTCCCTTTATTTTTCATAGAATCATTACCAATTCTTCTTCCCACTCCTTCCTCATCTTCCAACCAAGATTTTTTGTTTCATCTGCCTGTTGCCTCCTGTCATTAACCAAGATTTTAAGCTCTGTAGGCAAGAATATAGTTGTACACCACTTAGCACAGTGAGATCCAAAGCCCAGATTAGGGCCTCAAGAAACTACTGCAATATAATAAACTATCCTAATAATATATACTTCAAATTTTAAACTCTTAGCCTTACACCTGTTAGATATGTTAAATGGAACAGCCATAAACCATTTAACAATTCTAGTTAAATTTTGTTTTAAGTGATAACATTAAAGGGTATATTGCATGTCTTATTTGTATCAATGAATAAATTCTCTCTCCACCACAGTTAATAGTGTAAAAAATTCATAACTATATAGCATAGTTTAGTTTCTTTTTCTGTGCTAACTAGGTTTGGAAAGTTTTTTCAAGACTGTCATATTTTAATTGATTCTTGTACAAGTGCCAACAGTGTTGCTGCAATTTCTTCAGCATCCATGAAGAGATGTATTTGTAAATTACCAAGAAATTTTAAATGTTCAATTTAAGTTGTTCTCCCACATTTCTTTTTTCCCCCTCCCTCTATAATATCTCACTCATTTCTTCTATGAACTTTATGCCTACAGAGGGTATAATATTGTGTATTCATATTATAATGCTAATGGTTATAGCTTCCTGATAGAGTCCACAATGTTTGTTTCTCCTTGATTTTACACCTTGGTGAGCTACGGTACTTGGACTGATAGTAGTCAGGCTACTTATGATCTGATTATGAATTAGGTGAGAACTGCTGGACTCCTGTTTGTTTTACGGTTTTCTGATTTAATTTATATTCTTGTACAAGTTTATTTTTAAAGTGTTTCCTTTTAACCTCTCTCATTGTAATGCAGCAAGAAGCGAGCACTTGAAACAAAGGCCTAGTTAACTTGAAACAAAACAGTAAGGATATGGGATTTATTGAGCTATTGAATTAATCTAGCAAGATGCACTGTATGAAATAGTATTTTTCAAAAGCATACATGTATATCATTCTGTGGCTTTCACAAGAGACTGAGATAAATACAATATCTGGAATGTAAAAAGACTGGATAACTATCTGACTACTATTCCTATTTGCTACTCTGTAAAGCTAGAGAGCGAGCTATAAGCGTGATCAAATCTCACACTTCAGGACCCATACTGATCATCTGCAAACCTCAATCAGCTTTTTCCAGCTCACATGCAGCGATGCATAGATACAACTGATTAAACATCACGTGTGCCCAAGATGTTGTCACACAGGAACCCTTTTTTGGCTCTCTCTGAAGCAACAGAAAGGAGCCATAGTCTGATGCAGGTTACAAGAAATGCTCATGACCTCATCTAATCAGCTAACAGAAACAATATCACTAATCGGATCATTCTCAATCCAGGCACACAACCTGAATTTCAAATATTTGTGAAATAGTCAGAAATATTAACGGATTATGAATCAATTATTATGTGTTCAAAGATACCCTACCAAGAAAAAGAGAGAAGCTAAATTAATCAAGTAAAGTACATGTTTTGCTCAACTATTAGTTAAATCACAGTAAACGTTTGTTTAGTCGTCAATTGCAATTGCTTTAGTATCATACTAATCTCTTTTTAATTCTAAGTAATTACATTTAATAGGAAGAGAATTACAGTTGTATATATTTTTTTCCAATACCAATTGATTAAAAAACAAACAAACAAACAAACAAACAACCTCCCCCACCATATTTATATGAAAAGGAAACTGGTGTGTAAGATAAATGAATGCCAATAAATATGTTTAGGATAATAAACAATGGCCAGTGATATTTGGTTGCAGGGACAGGATAACCACAATGCAGCCAGTTGCAGCTTTCCAGTGCTGACCATCCCAACCCTGGCATAAATTAGAACTGCAAGGGATCATCAGGTGCAGCAGTACTCAGTTTTGCCCCACCTTTCCCCCCGCCACACACACACACACACACACACACTCACTCTTTCATACCCCCTCTGTCTCCTTTGTACTAGGGAGGCAGGGGACAGCTGGCACAGGAAGTGGCCACGCTGTCTTCATAAGCCGATGCAGCTAGAGTTGGTTGGAACACCTTCAGCTAAATGAAATTTCACCAAAATATGCTGTTTATTGAAGTTGAAATATTTTGTAGAGATGTATCAGTACACTCTATAGCTTGGTGTTAGGACAAACCCTCTTCCTCAAACTAAAAAACTCACGTTTTGGTCTGAAAATGGGCATTACAACACAATTTAACTTTTGCAAAAAGGTTTTGTTTAGAGGAACAAAAACAAAATTTCAAAACATCTAACGTTGTTATGAAATGGAATTGTCATCCTCCATTTAGCTCTACATCCGGCACAAAGTGGATGTGGCAGACTGCAAGCTCCACCTCTAGGTATTTAACATATAAGGATTGGCCCATGAAGTCTAAATTAAAAGATGTGCTGAGATTCTAAAATCATTACTAAAGGCTCAATCTTGCAAAATGCTGAGTTTTCTGGACACGATCTAGTAAAGTACTTTATCATGTACTTACCTTTAAGTGTGTATGTGTGCAAGTCCCACTGATCTTCAAGTTAAGCAAGTGTTTTACTGGATTAGGGGCAAAGTGCTCATCACTTTGCAAGATTGAGATGTAAGTGTTGTGGGACTGGGAATCTGTGCTCCTATCCCACTATTGCTCATATCTATGGGTAAATAGCAGTGAACTAGGATAATTCATCTTTGTTGTCTTTACCACCTATAGAGCATCAGTTATTAAAATGAACTTAAGCAAGAGCAGAATTCCCCTCCTCCAGGGGCTAGGCTTGCTCTGTGTTCTGCATGCATTTGCAGATGAGGCTCAACACAGAAACGTATGGTCCACATGCAGCAGCTCTGTCACATGAGACAAGAAGATGTCTCCCACTCTGGCTGAGATGGAAGGCATGGTATTGAGCTTGCCCCATCTGGACATCAATCTTTATATCTTAAAAGGGACGCACATTAAGAGAGTGAATCCATTCAGACACTCCAGCAACAACAATTTTCCATTCACAGTCTCTGTTGGGGAAATCCATTAGTGTTTGTGATATGCTAATTATAAACAGACAAGATGTTGGCTAATAATGTTCCCTGTAAGATTTCCAAGACATTCTGTGAAAATTAATTATAATGGATTTTTTTTTTGTTTTAATTTTATTTTCCCTGGTGGTTAATTACAGTACCAGTCATCCTAATGAGAATACAACACTGGAGAATACAATAGCAAGAAGGCCTTTGTTATTGACAGTATTGTTTCTGATCACAACCTTGGTAGGGAAGCAGAGCTCAGAAGGCTCACTGCTCAGTACTCTGTGTCAGCCTTATGGGCATTACCCAGCGATGGATCGATATCTTGGCTGTAAACACCACCTGCAAAGCTTATTGATTCAGAGTGCTCACATACTGTTGTTTTCCATGCCCATGGAAAGGCCATTCATGTTACTTTACAGCAAGTGATTCATTTTCAAAGTGTAGTGTATTTGGATAAAGTGTGGGATGTAGTTAAGTTATGCAGTACAACCAATAGGCACAATTACTAAAAAGAATTCACACATGCAGGGAAACTAATACTAAAACCTTGGTGCTTCAGTTTCAAAATTATAGGCACCAACAACCTGAGGTAAAAAATTCCTGTAGCTTTTCCTAATAGTAGGCCTTATCCTCAGGGTGGGCAGAGGCAGTAGAGGATTATACAGACATGCACACAGAGCTAGTACATTACAGAGGTAATGGGTCTATCTGATTTCCTGTAAACTATCTAGATCCATTTTAGTCCATGAACACATTACTATTTCCTATTGTACATGAAAAATAACCTAATTCTGGTGCATTGATGTTAATGAGAGCTATGCAACTGACCTAAGAGGAAGGTGCATCAGACTCACTGAGGAGATGGAGGAAACTTGCATTACCCCTCCCTAGTTAACAGAACCAGATTTATAATCCATGAAGAACCACCTCCTCTTCCACTGCGGAGGGGGGGAGAGGGGAGGGATGACACTTTCTATCCGTTTTCCTTGTGAAAAGCCTTGAAAACATAAAATGACAAACGGAAAAGAACAAACAACTGGGCTGCACTTCTAAAAACAGGGCAGACAATACATCAAATACAAACTCATTTTGGATGTAAAATGGGTCAGTTAACTTTGGGAGATACCCCAAAGAGTCATCTTGCCAAGGCCATCGCCCCGCATCTTTAGGCCAGCCCTGAGAACAGTGGTGAGCTTGGCAGACAATGATAACTTAAATATGGGACGGGTGGGACTATTTGGAAGGTTCATCTAAAAATGCTAATGCTGGCATGACATGTTAACTTTGGCAGCCCCTGCTGAAGCTGAACTGCAGGTTGCTCCTGCTATTGATATTATTAAGAGGAAAAGCCCTCACACATCCTCCACCATCGTCACTAGTAGCACAGGAGACATGCAAAATATAGTCCTTGTGTAACGCACACATCTCTTGGGTGTGGTGCTCTGTCCCATCTAGTGGCATCAAGACCACTTAGAGAGAGATTAATGAGTCTGCTCTACAGCCTTAGCTAACAGGCATATGGCTTTTAGCTCATGCAGTAGTGGCTCATGCATTTAGCTCCAGAAGTCCCAGGTTCGATCCTGCCTGCCGGCAACTGGGGTCTGCCAGCATTATACTTGCACCTTCTATCCCTCCACCTTCCCTAGTGGTGCACGAAGAGAGGAAATGTCAGTCATGATTCAGCTTTGTTAATGTCAGATATTTACAGAAACATATTGAGCTAACATAGGACTTGACATAGTCAATGACACCATTGGTCCATCTCATTTGGGATCAGGCCCTGAGTAGTAGCTGATTCCAAATGTTTTAGAGGAAGGTGAAAAAGGTACCTAATGCACATAGGATCAGATTTTCAAAGGTATTTTGCACCTAAAAGTCCAGAGCACCACCTAGTGGGATTTTCAAACTAACCTAAGCAGTTTGGTACCTTATTCCCATTGAAATCCCTCTGCATTTTTAGGCATCTAAAGTTTTTGAAAATCTGTCCCACAGTTAATTGTGTTATATTCTTCCACATGAGGATATCTATTACAGGTGGATTAGTATCTGTACTCTGTTATTTGATCACTCATAATTTGACTTAGATAGCTACGAATGCTACTGTGGGTCATGAATCCTCACAGAGTTTTAAAATCCAGCCATAGCATGTGATCTGAGTACACAGAGAGCTTGTTTCAGTTTTTTATTAATACACAGTTTGTGAGAGAAACAGGATATGAAACAAGTAAAGTACCTAATCAGTGTATGTGGGCGATAGATAGTGAACACTTTCCTGTTCTTCTCAACATCCAGGGGATTTACATTAAAAGTATACTGTTTGCTGCAGGGAGTGATGGTACAGGACTAACTCATGGAGATAAACCAGCCCTTTAGACTGCTGCTTATATTTTCTTGGTGCTTACTGAAATGAAAAATTTCAGTACTAGAGGAAAAACAACAAGCTTGCATCTTCCCTTCCCTCCCTGGTGCTAACTCCAGCACAGAGCAGAAAATTTGCTACATACCTCTGTCCCTGCTCTGCTGACAAAGCCCAGGAAAGGAGCATTCACTGGTGTGAAGTCAATTTTACAATTTGTGTACCAAACTGCGGAGCAAGGTTCAAATTGTACTAGCTGGAAAACAAATACACCTGAAATTATCTATTCATGGGATGTGTTAGGGATTTTATATTGTGTGGGAGGTGGTAGTGTAATAATATTTTAGGCTTGTTTGCCTGCATAAGCTAAAAAACTAAAACACCACACACACACACACACACACACACACACACACACACACACACACACACACCTTGTTCTTTAAGAACCCAGTCTTGTGAATTATTGAGTTCTCTGAGTAACTTCAACAGGAGCAGAGGCATTTCAGCACCTCTCTTGAAGACTCTTAGGAGTACTGCTGTGGGCATGGAGGAATTGGTCAGGAGGCTGGGGAGGAGGGAGCAAATGCATGCAGACTCCACTGAGGATGATCAGTATCTAGACGATCTGAGCTTTAATTAAAGAAAAAAAGAAACAACAAAAAAACGTTTCAAGCCCTTATGTTTGTGAAGAAAACCTTCTAAACATGAATGGCGTATAAACTGATTCTGTGCTCCATCTGCTGCAGGACAGCCTGAAACAATCACTGTTAAAGAAATGTGATCGCCTCTCCCCTTTCATCTCAATTTCAGTTAACTTTGAAAACTGTATAACACACTTTAAATGGTAGCATTGTTAATAATTTTAGAGGCATGCAGGGAGCATGTCTTCACATTCCAGGAAGCCTAAGAACAGGAAATCCATAAGATTTGCAGAAACCCAGTGATTGTCTGCATTACAAATGTTACCTGTGGCTCAAGATGGGTGAAATTTACAGCCTTAGCTGAACTGGTGTTGAATATAATTTCACTGCAAAAATAGCCAGAAAAAAATTATGTTCCGCTCCATTCCAGAAACTGCCATTAAAACTTATTCCACATCTCTTAAGCATCTTATAAGACCCACCTTTTGAGACTGGCAGTGAGTAAACAAAGCAGTGTTGCACATTTATGCAGGGCCCTAGAACTCTGGGAAGCAGAGACATTTATGGATCTGCCAAGCCAAGGCGACAGGCCGTTCCTTTCTAAGACAGATAGAGCTATGTTTGCTTACAGATGGCACAGTGCCATGGTGAGCTTTAGATTACCACAGTCCCTAAAACCCTGCAAGGCAGAGATTCTAGATTATTGGTTTGCTCTTGTAGTCTCTTAAAACTGGGATTTCTGTTAAATTAATGTGTATATAAGGCAGTATCAGGTAACTAGGGATTAAAACAAAATTTAAGGGAAATTACCTATCCTATAATGTTTTAAGCAGTTTGGCGATATTTACTTCTTCTGGCAGACAGCTCTGTTTCTTTTTAGAGCATGGAAGTTTAATTGTTCAGCAGGCTGGGGAGAGAAATGCCATGCTCAAGACTCTTGCCTTGTCAAAGGAGATCTTGGAAATATACAATTTATTTGTTCATAGCACAGCAAGGTCGAGGCTGGAGTTATCTCCCTTGTGACCCCTATCAATTCAGTGAGTGAGAGAATGGAATAAATAAATTAAAGAGATCTAGGGATTTTTGGGGGGCAGGGGGCATTCTTAAAAAGATTGTTGATCGCATTGTGTATCTGTGATGATAACCAGGAGGGGCCAGGGCAGGGTTTTATATAGTGTCACATAAGTGTCACAGAACAGCAGAATGAAACTGAAATGTTTGATTGTCTTTGGGACCCCTGTCATCTTTGCCACCAAAGCTCTGAGAAATTGTCTCATGCTGTTATTGATATGCTGTCATGCTGTCCAACAGTTTGTTAAGAAAGTTTTTTTAGCGTGCACGACCTAGTGCACACACACACACACTTTACAATATATAAAATAAACATATCTGATTTTATTTCAATCAAAGTATCAACAGAGCCAGCACTTCCATTTAGGTGACCTAGGCGGTCGCCTAGGGCAGCAGGATTTGGGGGGGCGGCAATTTGGCGGCGTGGGGGGGTCCTTCCGCGCTCCGGATCTTCGGCGGCAATTCTGCAGTGGGTCCTTCACTCGTTCCGGGACTCGCTGCCGAAGTGCCCCGAAGACCGGGACCGCGGAAGGGACCCCCCCGCCGCAGAATTGCTGACGATGACTGGGACCGTGGAAGGACCCCCGCCTAGGGCGACAAAAACCCTGGCGCCATTCCTGATTATCAATGATATATAACATTCAGGTATTTACAGAACTTTTTTGTAGAAAGTAGATTTTTTGAATAAATCATCAGTCTCAAATCACTAAATAAGTATTGCCAACACTCAAATTATTATCACAAGTTTCATGATCTGTGTTTGTTTTTCTTAAAGCTCCAGGTCCTGGCGTCATTTGATTTCAGGGTTGTCTAAGCTTTCATTTAAAAAAAAAGAAAAGCACATTTCTAGCCCCAGAGTTGTGGTGAAAAACTTGAAAATGACCCAAATGTACTCTAAAGTTTCAGTAACCAGAAACAAAGAAAAATATCTTAAAATTTATTATTTATAGTTATCATTATTTTTATGCCAATCTCATGATTTTGGGGATCTGACTCATGATTTTGGCCAATTTGGGATTGGCACTATTGCTAAAAAATAATCAAACTATACCACAGATGGCTGCCAACTTCAGTGTGTTTCAATAAAATTTGAAGACTATGTGAAAATGATGTGTCATTTTTATACTATATGAACAAGTGAGTTCTCTTTTGAGCAGGAGTGATACTTAAAAAAACAAACCAGCAACTAAATATCTCCGTATAATGAAATAATTCCTTCTGAGGAAGTCAAACTTCATTAGGAAGAAGGATGATATCATGGTTGAGACACTGGCATGTTCAATTTTCAGTTCTGCTACAGACTTATTGTGTGACTTTGGACAAGTCACTTAGTCTCACTGAGTCTCAGATGAAATGTAGCTCCGTTAAGCAAATGGCAAAACTACAACTGATTTCCATAGGAACAGGATTTTATCTCTTTTGTCTGTCTTAATTTCACAACAGTTCAGCACCTATGCAAGTGATCACATTGGCAAATGAACTAAACACACAGCAGCTAGAACTAAGGAAGATGGTGGGTGCTGCACCCTTTTCCATATCAGGCCCCCATTGTGAATGCTAATCACATTTGAAATCTGGCCCTTAATCTCACTGTGCTTCAGTTATTCAGCTGTAAAATGTGGGTAACAGCATTTCCCTGACTCATCGGGGTGCTGTGAGGATAAGTTCATTAATGTTTTTGAGGCAAGCAAATGCTATGGTGATACCTACTAGACTACCAAACCTTTTCTGTATCAGGCTACCAGGAAAATTAATGAATGAGAATAGATTTTGGTTTAAGTCCAGTTTGTTGATATTGTTCTAATCAGGCCCAGTGTTGAGCTTAAACAAGGAAAGAAAAGAGAGAGGTCTATTTCTCTTTTACCAAAAATATGTCCCTAAAATAAATATCAACACTGTTCTCCTGGGAAAGGGCAAATACATGTAGATGATAGAAACTCATGGCTAAAGGCTCCAATGGCAAGCATCCCAGCACACAATTTAATTTTCTCTCATCATAAAAGCAGCTTCTGTGGATAATGAAAACCTGTGATTACCAACATTAGAATAATCAAAGATTAAGGCACCAAAGGGCAGGGAGCTTTTAATTATCTATTTGTTTTGCAACATGTCTGCAGATCCTGTTCTTTACAAATGTTCATGATGAAAGAGAGCACATGAAAGGTGAAAGGGAACAGTATAAGAAAGTGCTAGCCCACTGAGAGAGGGGATCCCATTTCTCCTGAGTGGAGCTGCATTTAAAATGCTCAGTTTTAACTACTAACCTCCATGAGTCCACATTAAAGCTTTTCAATCAAGACTCAAAAGCTGGGGACTTTCAAGGCATGCATTTCTTTATGCTCTGTGTTGTTGTCACCACAATGAGGTGAACCAAACCTCAATACAATCCAAGCTATTTGGGTGGGATGGGAGACAGTACATCAAGAACCCTGAAAATCCCCTCACTCTGTCTCCCTATTACACATGCCCCTACAAATATACTATAATTCACGTCAAAAAATCCTATCTTGGTGACAGTAGCTCCACTGCCACAGTCTTTTCATTTGGAATGCCTGTGATTGCCCTCAGTAGGAGGCCACCTTATTTTGTCAGCCAAGCATGCTTTATTTCCTCTCTGGATCCCTTTATGTCTCTTCTTTCCTGTGCTGTTAATTTATAGTCCATGTCTGTCCCAGGCAGCATCAGTCTCATTAAAACTGACTCCTGTTGCTTCGACTGAGCCTGGCTTCAATGGGAAAAGCATCACCCGAGTGCACTGGTTGACCTGCACCTTATTCTTTAACTCTAGCCCAACAAACCACCATCAAGAAAGTAAGCGTGTTATAAAAAGGGACACTTTTATCTGAACTATTTGATTAGGTGTGTTCTAACAGAGACATGACCTACATTCTCACATCCCAGCTGTGAACATATTAATTAAATAGCCTGCCTAATAGAACCTAAGCTGCTTCCCACCCCCCAACTAGTCATAATTATTGAATGAAATTCTTCAGAGATTTTAGGGGCTGGAAAATGGAAATATTTAGAAGCCAACTACTCATTATTAAAATGCAACCTTTTCAAACCTGGGTGCCTACATTTAGGCCCTTAAATCTATACTTTATCACCTTAATAAAATTGGCCTGATTTTTACAGAATCACAGAAATGTAGCGCTGGAAGGGACCTTGAGAGGTCATCTAGTCCAGCCCCTGCACTGAGGCAGAACCAAGTTAACCTAGACCATCCCTGACAAATGCTTGTGCAACCTGTTCTTAAAAACTACCAATGTGGGAAATGCCACAACCTCTCTTGAAAGACTCTTTCAGCGCTTAAGTACCCTTATAGTCAGAAAGCTTTTCCTATTAGGTAACCTAAATCTTTTTTGCTGCAGTTTAAGTCCACTACTTTGGCAGAATCATTCCAGCTTCAGTGGACATGGAGAACAATTGATCATCATCCTCTTCTTTCCCTTAACATATTTGAAGATTATCAGGTCCCCATCTCTGTCTCCTTTTCTGAAGACTAAACATGCCCAGTTCATGGAATCATAGAATATCAGGGTTGGAAGGGAACTGAGGAGGTCATCTAGTCCAACCCCCTGCACAACCTTTTATCATTTTTGTTGGTTTTCTTTGGACTCTCTCCAATTTGTTCACATTTTTCCTGCAGCGTGGCTCCAAGAATTAGAAATAATACTCCAGCTGAGGTCTCACCAGTGTCGAGTGGAGCAGGACAATTACCTCCTGGGTCTTACATACAAAACTCCTGCTAATACACCCCAGGATGATATTACCCGTTTTCAGAACTGCATCACTTTGTTGACTTGTATTCAATTTGTGATCCACTATAATCCTCAGATCCTTTTCAGCAATACTACCACCTAGCTAGTTATTTTATTGTTGCACAATTTGATTTTTCCTTCCTAAGTGAAGTACTTTATTCTTGTTTTTATTGAATTTCATCTTGTTGAATTCAGACCAATTCTTCAAATTACCAAGATCATTTTGAATTCTAATTCTGCCCTCTAATGTGCTCGCAACCCCTCCCAAGTTGGCATCTTCTGCAAATTTTATAAAAACACACTCTCCACTCCATTATCTAATTCATTAATAAACTTATTGTCTAGTACTGGACACAGGACTGACTCCTGTGGGACCCCACTAGATACACTGTACAAGTTTGACAGAAAACTATTGATAATTACACTTTCAATCTGATCTTTTAACTAGTTGTGCATCCACCTTATAGTAATTTTCTCTAGACCACATTTCTCTAGTTTGCTTTTGAGAATATCATGTGGGACTGTGTCAAAAGCCTCACTATGATCAAGATATATTTTCAGAAGTGCTAGGCATTTGGAGCTTCCATTTGTGTCAATAGGAACCACAGGGGCTCAGCACATCTGAGAATCAGATCACTTTTATTTAGGTGTCTAAATAAGAGCATAACATAAGAATGGCCATACTGGGTCAGACCAAAGGTACATCTAGCCCAGTATCTTGTCTTCTGACAGTGGCCAATGCTAGGTGAATGAACAGAACAGGTAATCATTAAGTGATCCATCCCCTGTTGCCATTCCCAGCTTCTGGCAAACAGAGGCCAGGGATATCATCCCTGCCCATCCTGGCTAATAGCCACTGATGGACCTATTCTTCATGAACTTTTCTAGTTTTTTTTTTTTTTTTGAAACCTGTTATAGTCTTGGCCTTCACAACATCCTCTGGCAAGGAGTTCCACAGGTTGACTGTGCATTGTGTGAAAAAAATACTTCTATTTATTTTAAACTAGCTGCCTATTAATTTCATTTGGTGACCCCTAGTTCTTGTGTTATCAGAAGGAGTAAATAAAACTTCCTTATATACTTTCTCCACCCCAGTCATGGTTTTATAGACCTCTATCATATTTAGTCGTCTTTTTTCTAAGCTGAAAACTCTCCTCATATGGAAACCGTTCCATACCCCTTTTCTGAACCTTTTCCAGTTCCAATATATCTTTTTTGAGACGGGGCAACCATGTTTGCACGTATAATTCAAGATGTGGGTGTACCATGGATTTATACAAAGACATTTTCTGTCTTATTATTGATCCCTTTTTGAATGATTTCCTACATTCTGTTCGCTTTTTTGACTGCCACTGCACACTGAGTGGATGTTTTCAGAGAACTATCTACAACGACTGCAAGATCTCATTCTTGAATGATAAGAGCTAAGCCCCCATCATTTTATATGTTTAGTTGGGATTATGTTTTCCAATGTGCATTACTTTGCATTTATCAACATTGAATTTTATCTGCTATTTTGTTGCCCAGTCACCCAGTTTTGTGAGATCCTATGGATCTTTAGGTGTCTAAATATGGATCTAAGGGTACATCTACACTACAGGGGGGAGTCGATTTAAGATACGCAAATTCAGCTACGTGAATAGCGTAGCTGAATTCGACGTATCGCAGCCGACTTACCCCGCTGTGAGGACGGCGGCAAAATCGACTTCTGCGGCTTTCTGTCGGCGGCGCTTACTCCCACCTCCGCTGGTGGAGTAAGAGCGCCAATTTGGGGATCGATTGTCGCGTCCCAACGGGACGCGATAAATCGATCCCCGAGAGGTCGATTTCTACCCGCCGATTCAGGCGGGTAGTGTAGACCTAGTCTAAGAGTCTAACTTTAGGCACTTAAGGCCCAAATTTTCAAAAGTGTCTGGATTTTCAAAAATTTCCTAATTACGTTAATACTGAGTACTTACAAAAAATATATTAAAAAAAAATCCTAGACACTTAAATAAAGATTCTCAGAACTTAACTTTAGGTACCCACTTTAAAAATCCTGTCCTAAGTTTGAATATTTGGATGATTATTTATTCTTGATATTGTTACAGCCTGAAAGTAAACAAAATCTGTAGCAACCAAACCAAGAAACAAAACACTAAACCTCAGATGTGGGGGGTGAAGGAAGGAATACACATTTTTTCATACACCTAGTGATCAGATAAAAAACTTACAAATAAGCACATGGGACTACCAATATGTGTGTATCTCTTTATTACATAAACTACCTGAGAAATAACTGAAACCAAAAATCAATTGATGTCTTTGGCACACATATCCACCTTAAATCTCCAAGTCTGAGGCCTGGTCTACACTGGGGGAGGGGGGTCGATCTAAGGTATGTAACTTCAGCTATGAGAATAGTGTAGCTGAAGTTGACATATCTTAGATTGACTTAGAATCACTTACTTTGCGTCCTCGCGGCACAGGATCGACAGCCGCCACTCCCCCGTCGACTTTGTTTCCACCTCTCGCCGAGCTGGAGTTCAGCAGTCGACGGGAGAGCGATCAGGGATAAATCGATCCCCAATAGATCGATCACTACCCGCTGATCCGGCGGGTAGTGTAGACGTATCCTGAGAGCTGGCAGTTTCCTTTCCAACAAGCAAATAGTTTCATTCTTAGGGTAGTGTTGCTCAAGGAGACCGAAAAGTCAGTGGGATTCCAAATTGAGAGGGCCAGAGTCACTCTATAACAAATGAATGCATGGATGGCATTGATGGTATCAAGCCAACTGCAAAAGACATGAATGTGTTACAATATGCCCACAGGAAGATAGGCAAACTATAAACAGCTGCCCTGTCAAATACTTGCAGCCAATTCCAAGAAACACTTGCATATCAAAGTGCATTGTGCATTGTGTGAAATTATTTTAACTGAAGGGATGCAAGAGTGTCTTAGCAGATCATCTTTGAAAGAATCATATTAGAAAACGGATTCTACACAGTCAGCTGCTGTGCCTTTGTTATTACCGATAGAATTCTATATATACGAAAGGATCTATAATAGAACATTGCTTATTAACACAGTCCTTAGCTCTCCCACACAAGAACACCATGGCAGTTTTTCCTCACTTCTCAGCGTAGATTAAATAGCTAAGAGAGTGTTGTAGTGAAACCTCATATCACCAAGACTCAAGAAACACTATGAAGTAGGATGGTAAATTAGGGTGGCCAATTTACTAATCGCACAAAACCAGACAATAGCCCCGCCCCTTCTCGGAGGCCCCACCCCTGCCCCAGGGCCCCTACCCCTGTTCACTACATTCCCCCTCCCACCGTGGCTTGCTCTTCCCCATCCTCACTCACTTTCACTGGGCTGGGGTGCGGGGGGGGCGGGGTGCAGGAGGGAGTGAGGGCTCTAACTGGAGGTACGGGCTCTGGGGTGAGTCCGGAAATAAGGGGTACAGGATGCGGGAGGAGACTCTGGGCAGGGGAAGGAGTTGGGGTGTGGGAGGGGGTGAGGGCTTCATCTGGGGGTGTGGGCTCTGGAGTGGGGCTGGGGATGAGAGGTTTGGGGTGCAGGAGTGGACTTCCAGTTTGGGGAGGGGGGCTCAGGGCTGGGACAGGGGATTGGGGCTCGTGGTTACTTCGGGCGGCTCCCAGTCAGCGGCGCAGCGAGGCTAAGGAAAAGCTCCCTGCCTGTCCTGGCACCACGCTGCAGCCCGGAAGCAGCCAGCAGGCCCGGCTCCTAGGTGGTGAGGCCAGGAGGCACCGTGCACTGTTCTCGCCTGCAGGTACCGCCCCTCGGCTCTCATTGGCCACGGTCCCAGCCAATGGGAGTGTAGAGCCAGTACTCAAGGCGAGGACAGCACACAGAGAGCAGTGGCTCCCTCACGTATGAGCCGGACCTGCTGGTCGCTTCCGGGGCAGTGCCAGGACAGACAGGGAGCTTGCTTTAGCCCGCTGCGCTGTTGACCGGGAGCCGACCGAGGTAATCCCGAGCAAAGTGCCAGGATAGGTAGGGATTAGCCTGGCTCAAACCCGCAGCACTGCCATCTGGACTTTTAATGGCCCAGTCAGCAGTGCTGACAGAAGCCACCAGGGTCCCTTTTCAACCGGGCATTCTGGTTGAAAACCAGACACATGGCAACGCTTTGGTAAATAATTAAAACTGAACTACACTTCTTCAAATGAACGATCAAGGTAAATTTTGTGATGCATTAGCCTCTCTTATTTTAGCAAATTGTTCAAGAGGCAGCATGGCCTAGAGGTTTATGCATAGGACTGGGATTTAGTAGACCTGAGATTTTAGTCCTGGCTCCTGTGCTATCAATGTAGGCTTCTTTGAGAAAGTCACGTAGCCTCTCTGTTTCACCATCTGTAAAATGGGAGTAACACACGGCTTATTTACATAGCGCTTATCAGTGTTGTGGGGATTAATTAGTTATTGGTTGGAAAGTCTTCTTGACATGTAAAGCACTGTGTAAGTGCTATAAATCTTATTAAACCTGCTAATTTGTAAAATTCAGCAATTTACAACTCATCTCTTAAATAGTAAGTGTAAGTTAGAGTAATTCTGCTCTAGATAAACTTATCTTTTTCCTATTGTGCTAGATTGTTAAACAGGGCCTTTCACATAATATCCTCCTCAGCTCTCATTTTTGGCAGAATCATGTGTACATTTGAAAGGGCATCAGTCAGGTGATAGTTAACTACAAACCTGATAATCTCCTTGTCTTGTTTGGCAAACATACCTGCTAACAGGTCTGTAGCTGTGGCAAGATGACATAGTATTTATCTGGATGAGGAGAAGTCTTAGTGATAGATAGCTCAAGAATACGTTGTCTGTCACGCAGACTGTGTGGGGGGGGATACCTACTTGCTTCTTCTATTTCCCCTTTTCCAGATCATTTTCTCCCCCCCGCACCCCATTACACTTCCCCATAAATAAAATAAGGTACAAAATAATGCCATTAACTTTTCCACTGCATACAACTCTTTGATGTAGTGTAGGAGTATGGGGTTAGGGATTCTGCAGTTTCAGCAGGATTCCAGTTTTTACTTGCACTTGCACAGAGCTATGCAGTAGTATCCACATTTATGTCAAGCTGACATGAACATTAAAATGAGCCCTTGCACACAGCCATCAGATGAGATGAGTATGAGATGTGACTGGCTGTATTGTTCCCTGCTGGCCCTGCTGTTCCCCACTTGTCAGGGAAGAGAGACGCTCACGCTGCTCCACTGACGATTTCAAAGGAGGTACAATAATTCCCTGAGTCAGTGTTTGATTTCTGTATCACAGGAGTAAAAACAAAAACCAAAACCAGACTCTTAAGCATTAATAAAATGATAACATTAAATAAATAAATAAATAAATGCATCTTACATTTATAAACAGTGACACTCATCCCTATTAGTGGGCCAGCTCAAGGCCTATAAAGCTTTAAGTCCCACTTAAGCCCTACATGCCTCTGCCTTATGTTGGCCCTCTGCACAAAGGTGAATTAAATCAATAGCAAAAGCATCCCAAAGCGGTCAAGAAACTAAGGGCCACCTCACTACTATATACAGAAGAAGCAAAACATGTGTCAGAGGACAGCACATAAGAAACCAAAGTGTCTCCTGTAGTGACCACAGACAGACCAACCTCTACAACATCATGGGGTCAGGATTTGGGGAAGCTACAAGCTACAATTAAAATCTGGATGTGAACTTTACCAAATTTCAAGGAGGGTTGTTGTGGTGAGGTTTGGATCTGGAGTTACAGTGCAGAGGGAAGGACTGGCTGTAAAGTTCAGATCGCAATCTGGATCGAAATCCAAATTTCCCCAAAGTTCTGGGATAGCGTCACCCAGGGTTTTGTGCTGCCCCTTCCTATAGTAAAATGAATGGATTGATCAATTTGGGATCAGTGTATACATCAGGCACAAGCAATGCAGAACCCCTGTCACTGCCACCTCTCTGAAGGGTGAGGCTTGCATTCCTCCCCATGACTTCCACCTATCTGGGTCAGCCATGACCTGGCCCTAAGCCACTGACATTGAAGGTATTAAAATAAATGAAAATGTCAAATTTCTTTCAAACAATTATTTTTCTTTCATCCATCATTCCTTCAAACATCTGATAATCAAGCTCAGGCCAGTTGGAGAATCCCAACCCTCTTGCTGCTGAAAGGGGTTAATGGCTTGTACCAAAACACAGTACGGCAGCTTGGTTTCTAAACTACGATTTGCTGTCAGAAACCATCTTTCACACTCAAGGTTTCCTGTAGTATGATGAGTTAGGATGAATCCATTGTTTAATGCAACTTTGGTAATTCATGCCTCTTTATAGTATAAGAGGAAATGTTGGTCAGCATGCTGGCATCATCCTCTTTATTCATTTGTAAAGGACCTTTCATCTCTACCAGAGCAACTATAAAAAAAAAGCGGGGGGGAGTCTGGGGAAACTTTATTCCAACATCCTTGCTGTGTGCTGCACTTCAAACTTTGTAGCCCTAGGATTTAAATCTCTCACACAAGGATTTCTTGCTCATAGGCAAGACTGTTCATGGAAGGAACATATAATTTTTTTACCTACTAATACTTTCCACAATGTGTTTGAAAATTGACAGATGTAGCTGCTTTTTTAAATGAGCAAAATGAATTTTGTGACCTTTTCAATTTATGTACTTATTTATTCCTATTCGTTTATTTCCCCATTCTTTTCTTTTTTACTTTGAACTTTACTATTTATTTTATTTTGGCAGGTTACAATAATACATTCATATCAGGGGGGCATTACAGGCAACATCTCAGCACATTACGAAGCATCAGCTGCTTAACCTCCTGCTGTCATGCTTCTAAAGCAGAAAAAAGACTAAGAATAACAACAGAACCTTGAGCAATTCTCTTCCATCTCTGAGTCATGGTCTCCAAAGAGCAGGCATTGCCACTAGAAGAAGACAGCCTGATATAGTGGTTTTGCATTCTTTACAAGTTACAATACTAATAGGTTGATGAGATACAAGACTTTTAATCAGGACTAGAAGTATACAAGTATAAAGATGAGTAGTTTCAATATCATGCAAAAGGAGGAGATAGGAACTACTAAAAGGATTCAAAAGGGTGGGAGTTATGTAGAGGGATATTTAGCTGCAGCATGTTGGAAAGATTTGCTGGGAGTGATAAGAGATGGAGGGAGACAAGGAATAAGGATGTCACAGTAGTTACAGTGGGAGGGCTTTCGCATTAGGAACGGACACATTTTGAAGTTCTGTTAGGGGTAAACAATAATAAGGTAGCTTAAATCAGAGATTCTTAAACTGTTTGATAGTGTGACCACATCTTAATAGGCAAATGGTGTTATTGACACCTCCTTTCCCCTACATAATCATGTATGCCCCAACTCTTCTCCTATTTGTGATTGCATGCAATCTCTGTAGCACCTACAGCATTTCCTTACGTTGAAAAGTAAAGATTAAGAAATAATGTTGTGTATAACTGTCCTTTTAATGTGTGATTCAGTAGCTGGAAACAAGGAATAGGAGACAGCATGGGACCAGCTGGTTCTCTACAGACTAGCTGTACAGCACCCCTTCTCACCTGATGCTATGAAATTAGCCAGCGGTGCCTCTTTTGAGAATATGGCTCCTGCTTTAAAAATGTGGGGAAATGAAAACCCACAGAGACTCCTGGTTTGAAACCTCAGAAGAAACTAAAGATGCTGCCTATGTTTTGTGGGGGTGAATGGAACAAACTAACCATTTGGATTAGTCACTGAGCTCCCAGCCTTTGTCAGCTGGGCATTCAGATTTCAGCATGTAAATTCACATGAACACCAAAGAGCCTTGCAAATGTGGATTTGTTTTGAAGTGGAACCCTGCTGCTACTTCACTAACATCCTGTGGTATTATTCTGGGAAGTGAGGAAGAGTCTCTTTAAAGCAGCAAAACAATCAGGTTAAAGGAGTTTAGTATTGGGATTTCTACAGAGCTTCATTTTCTCATGCTCAAATTATTAAAGAGCTACTGAAGCCTCAAAACAAATCCAGTGTAGAAGCAATTCTTCTGACCTTCCACGGAGCTATTTATTTCTGTATCCCAGTATTTTTTTTTCCATTCAAGTATCCAATTGCAAAGATAAATAGATACAAATATTTTCTTGGGTGGGGGCAGGATTCCTAAGCACAGACATACTGGGAGAAGGGAAGGAAAAGACCCATAGAAATTCCACAGGGCTGTGAGACAAGCCAGACCGGGGACTTCTGGGGAGCTCAGAAACCCTACAGGGTTGGCAGGACCATTAGTCTGGGAGCAGTCTGCAAGATTTAAAAGCTCTGCATAAGAGATGCCAGAATGGGAGAAGACCTGGAGCCTAGGCCTTGGCTACACTTGCGAGTTACAGGGCTGTAAAGCCTCCCCCAGTGCTGTAACTGACTCCCCATCCACACTAGCAAGAAAATAAGAAAATAACAGCTTATTTTCAGCATGTTTTAAAGCAATAGAACATGGACAAAGGATGTCTTCATACTGGCTAGACAAAAAAAAAAAAAACAGGAGTACTTGTGGCACCTTAGAGACTAACAAATTTATTTGAGCATAAGCTTTCGTGGGCTACAGCCCACTTCAGATGCATAGAATGGAACATATAGTGAGGATATATATATATA